>NC_048430.1:6264058-6269706 GCF_013103735.1 Etheostoma cragini
CCCCCCCCCCCCCCAAACATTTGACATGAAATATGAGCATTAGTTTAGAAAAACAATCGCGTGGTATTGTGAAGCTGCAGCTTGTGTTTGTCATCAATATTAGCTTCATCAGTTAGCGGAGACTTTTGTCACAGCAACCTGCAGAGATGCTAATCACATCCTGCTAATGCTCTATTATAGATCAACTTGTTTACAGCAAATCTACTCTCTGACCTAAGCAGCCTCACACCAACTGTTTTCCTCAATGGCAGTGCCCCAGACTACTATGTGTGTGTGTGTGTTTGTGTCACAGTGTGTGCATTGTCTGAGGGTTTTTGAAAAGCGTGGTGTGTCCTCAATCCGCTCACTCCAACTGCTAATAACTCAAATCAACAGAAAGTCACACTCCCGATCTTGTGTGTGTGTGTGTGTGTCAGTGTGTACTTGTGTGTTAGTGTGGTTTGTGTGCAGCAACTAGAGAATAAATGCTTGTAATACTGAATCCAACTCATTAAGGTTAAGTATTAAATGATTTCTGGTGCAATTACACAGCTGAAACCGCATCTGTGTCCATTGTGTTGCACACACGCGACCACACAAACTACATTGTTACTATTCGTTTTTCCTGCCTCTCGTCCTCCATCAAATAACTGATTGGGCTAATGAATTGAGCTCCGTGGACGGTAATGTGTCTGAATAAGCCACTCGAGTTATTAGCCATCTGACATCAAGGGACACGTGGAAAGGTGGAGTGTTTTTTTTTACTAGTTATCACATCGCAGATGATGATCATGTTAGATGGCGTTAATGAAAGACAGTAAAACGTGAGTAGGACTGAAGAAACGTCCCGGACTGGCAAATCAGTCAGTCAACCTGGACATTGTGAAAAATTCCCATCTCATATGTCAGATTGTTTAATACATTCTCTTTACAATACCTAGACAAGCAGCAAAGCGGGAAGCTGGAGATTATGTCTGGTAAATAACTGAAACAATGGTTCACTTATTTGGATTGTTTCAAATGTATTGAGATGATCAAATGCGATGGTTTGTTTTTCTATCCTCTATATTTTTTTTCCTTTCGGCCTAAAGCTATAATCTATATTTTTATATTAGCAATGGATAACATTAAGGGGTTGCTTGTAGTGGCAAAAATATATTTATACGTTTTGATTGGTTTCTGTAACTCGGTGAAAAACCAGCTAATATAGAAGAAGAAAAAAAAGAGAAGAACGGGAATCCAATGAGCCAAATAGATAGATCAACTAATTGTTTCAGAACTTGGTAAGTGTCTCTTTTGCATTGCATAATTACATTAGACGTTGTTGTTAAAGGGCTGAGTCTCCGTCTTTGAGTTGCTCCATGAGATGATAGAGTCAGAGAAGTTCAACTGCACACACATTATATACTTTTATGGTTTTTTTATACTTAAAAGGTTAGCATGCAGTAGGCGCTCCAGCCCCCTCACATTCATATATACAGATGGGTGTTGCTGTCAGCTGGTGTTCTGTACTTGTGACTCTTGCAGACATGTAATGCAGTAGAGTGGAGAAATCCTACTTTCTCTACCCCAGGCTTTGATGTAGAGTCAACAACTATCTAATAAGGCGTGTTGGAAGGAACACATATGTTGATGACCCCCCCCACCCCCCACACACACCCCCCAAACACCTTCAGGCTGTGAGTCATGGTGGATCTCTATGGCAACGGCAAGTACTGAATGTCAGTAATGTATAGTTCGTATAGTCTGTACATATATATATATATATATAGCTCATCTGTGGACGAGAGCAGAATGTTTACCCCTGAAGAAGTCATCTGAGCTGAAAGATCCAACAGTCCAGGGATGAAAAGCACTTTTAGGTCATCATGGACACATAGGGAAACTGGTAAATTATTAATAATTGAATGATTAATAATTATAATTCTAATAATAATACCGACAGATACATATTTTCCCTTTTTATTCCATCAAAGCTTTGTCCACACAAAGAGAAACTTGACAGGCAAAAAGAAAAATACGAGGTGACGTATGGTATGAAAGTCTAATGTCAAGGGAGGGCAGATGGAAAGAGGAGGAGGAGGAGGGGGAGGGGGAGGGGCAGCCTGTGGAGGAGAGAGACACAGGTGAGAGGGCACAAGCCTCGCAGCTCTGAGTTAATCACTCCTTCTAGTTCTCTGTCAGATCCCGGGAGGGAGAGAGGGAGGGAGGGAGGAAGGAGAGAGGATGGAAGAGGAAGTTAGAGGGAGCAGCTGGCCTTGAGATGGCCACAGGGAAAAGAAAGCTGATTCTTAGGCTCCGGCTCTGACTTTTGGGGAAGAGAGTTGGAACATGTGTGGGGTGTTTGTGTGTGTGTGTGTGTGTTTGTGTGTGTGTGTGTGTGTGTGTGTGTGTATATATGGTAATGTGTGTTTATGCACATTTATGAGAAAGAGGTTATGAGTTTCTGGTGCCACGGGAGTACGCGTTGCCGTGCATGTGTCAGTGAGTCGTGTCCACAGATGTGGAGCAGGCCCAGTGTAACCATCACTGATGTGCTTGCGCTGCGGGAGTGATGAATATGATATTTGTGTTGCCGGCCCGAGAAATACGAGGCCTGGAGCTCCCCTGTCACCCATATCCCTCACCCTCACTCCTCTGCTCCCTCTTTCCCCTCATCTCCCCCACCTTCCTCCGCCTCCTCACCCCTCCTTCTCTCTCTCTCTGCCTCTTGGGCATGTGTGATTTATGAAGAGTTTACCCTCTCCCTTTTATGAGTGTGCATAAATAATAATGTGGCCTTTCACTGTGCGTAGTCGGCACTGCAATACCTCAGCTGGTGGCTCGCTTTGTGTGTGTGTGTGCGCGTGTGTGTGTTTACTTGTGTGTTCACTCAGTTGGTGCACACATACTCCATCACTGTGGCTGATGCGACACATGTGAGTGTGTGGTTGCAGAGAGAGAAAGACGGAGAGAGAGAGAGAGAGAGAGAGAGAGAGAGAGAGAGAGAGAGATTTCTATTCTGTTCTTTTTGGCAGTGTGCCAGAACAAGGTCTGCATTTTTGTGTTTTCTCCAAAACCTTTGCTTAACTCCTTTAATCAGTGGTTGTGGGTGGACTAGGGTTAAATTCTTTTCCTCAGAATATATACCTATTTGTCCTGGGAAAACTGCGATTCCTCACCATAAATGATTTCAAATCCAGAAGTGTCAATAATTGAATCAATCAATCAATCAATCAATCAATTAGTAGATCACATGTACTGTATACAATCTGTAAGGGGGAAAAACACGATGCCATTTCTAAAGAATCATTACATGTTAAAATCATTTTTTTGTTTGTTTTGCATCACCTGTTGAATGCTGCTCAGCAGAGCAACTGATTTATGAATAGAGTTCTTCATGTCTCATTAAGCCACTTTCCACCTGCAGGATTGGCTTTAACTTTATTATAGAATAAGCGGCACTTATTCTACAAATTATTGTGGATTGCCATTTTTGCTAGGAAAAGTATCTGGAAGAAACTTGTGCAAATGATCATCTTTAGTATGCAAACAAAAACAACTAGATAAAAATGGGCCCTTATAACTATTGTATGTGTTTGCTTAAGTGTCGGGTTTCCACAGGTACTTTAACTGGACAAACAGAATACATTTCGGTTACAATGCCTAGGAAGCACCAGGATCCACATTTCCAATATACAACCCCTAATCTTACATTTCCCTAATGGTGATGAGGATGTGCCAATACCAGTCCAATTTGTCTTTCTTTTTTTTTTTTTTTTTACTTTGCATTTATAGTTCACTCAATTTTCTAAACAAATGGTTGTAGCCTGTCAATGCAAATGGTGTGAGCAGCTAATAAAATGTCAAGTCAAGGAAAAGCAATTTTGATTTGACACAGTACTGTATAACCTCTCCTAAATGGTTTCCTATAGTATTTCGTCTTATTATTAAATTTCAGTTCAATTTTATTAATAGGATCAAATCATAGCAAAAGTTATCTCGAGACACTTTCCAGATAGAGTAGGTCTGGACCACATTCTATAATTTACAAAGCCCCAAAATTCTAGTAATTCCCCCAATTATAGTATTTTGTATTATTTCTATGGCGGAGAGAAGAGTGTCAGGTAGAAATTAGTGGGAAATATTGGCTAGGGTTTTTTGCTTTTTGGCCATTATTTTCCCAGTTTGCTGCTTCTTCTTCTTTTTTTTTACTTCAATATGCTATTTTTACTTGGTGGAAGCAGTGTGCGATCTGGGTCACTATTTGCTTAATTTGCATGAATGCAAATGCTTAGGCCACTGCACCAACAGGCTGTTTAGATCAGTCTGTCAGAAGCATCAAAGAGACGTTATGTTCAGTGTGGAAGCACTAGCTGCTATTTGAAGCCACTGGCATCGCTCCAAACGGAAAGAAGGAAACATTTACAGGTTCAAGTAGGGAACGTCTCTGGATATGATTCATTATTTTGAAGGAGTCCCTTAGCACAGGCTTGACGAGTTGGATTGTGCATCTGTTTGAGCGCTTCAGTTCATGAGTGGGAGAGTGTGTGTCTTTGTGGTTGCTTATTGTGTGTGTGTGTGTGTGTGTGTGTTGAGAGGTAATACCCCCACATCTGGTGGTGTGCTGTATAGATTCAGGTTGGGAGCGGAGCAGGATTAGCCCGCTCTCACCGGTAATACAACCACTTCTCTACTTGTGTATATATAACAAAGGCCAAACATTCCTGTGATGGACCCATACAGTGCCTTTGTGTATGTACAGTACAGTGTGTCTTGAACATGGCTTAGTTTTTGGTACACGCTTGAGTGCGTGTAAGTAGATCTTTGTGTGTGGTGTTTGCATGCTGTCGTCTTTGTGTTCTGCTGAGTAGATGCCTCCCTGTGTAAGACAAATCTACTCTAAATCACTTCAAACAATGGACAAAAACAGCTGTGTGTTACAGTATCCAGTCAGAAGAGTATTACCTATTGAAATGAACTGCTAGTGGGTTTAAACGGTTAAATAACTGCTGACTCCTTGTTCCAAATGAATTGCCCTTTCTCACATGATGCCATGCATATCAAGAGCCAGATTTCCGCTCAGTCAGTGTTGAGACACTTCACCCCTCTGTACCTGTGCACTGTCAGTATCCATCACTCTTTACAACCATGGAAAACCCATTCTCTACACATCTGATCTGCTCTTTGTTCTACAGCATCTAATTCCTACATGCAGCGGGTATCTTTCTGTCGGTGAACAATTCCACTTTCTAGTCTCTTCCCGCCTCAGCCGCCTGAAATTCAGCGGATGAAAAACAACACGAGATGCACATATGTTACCCGCCATACAGTATGGAGGAAGTATTTGTTTTAGCGCAAAGTTCCCTCAGTTGAATGTAAACTGCAGTTTAAATCCTTTTAGCTATGGTGCGTTCAGAAACACATCCACCAAGTCAGATTGTCGGGTAGTGAAGGCTTTTATATCAGGTAGTCACTGAGAGTGGGAGGTTTACTCTCTGTGATTATGAAAGCTGATGTCTAAAATAGACTTTGTACACCTGTACTTTGGTAAAGAAAGTGTTTGTGTGTGCGTGTGCGTGTGTCACATGATTGGGTAACCATACCACTGTCTGGATGCCGCGCGCTCCTTCTGAATAATGCATCTCTCGTTCAAGGAAAGAATGAAGAACAGCGTGAGGGGGAGAAAA
>NC_048430.1:6269806-6303112 GCF_013103735.1 Etheostoma cragini
TTTAATAACCATGATGAAGTCCTAGACATTAAAAGCTTTTCTTATTTTTCTTTTTTTTTTTAGTTTCACCCACATCTTAGGTCTTTTGGGATGTGGGATTCAGTTGTCAGTTGTGAATATTAATATGACACCTGGAACAACATTACAGTGAACCAGACTCATTTATCTTGAACATAATAGTTTTGAATCTGTCCCCTCGGTGTTTAGGAGCTACGGAGCCACAGCTGTGGCATTCATCAGGCAGAACGCGTTGTCTACTAAAAGCACGGTTGGCGGTTGGATCCCCGGCATTGTTTACGTCCATGTTAACTAGCTTGCTGTTGCGATCGGTGGAATATACCTTTTTCATGGGAGACATTTAAACAAGTTAGTTAAAGACTATTATAATCGATTACACCTGTTTGGGTTTCAGATGGAACAAGTCTGTCTCTCTTGATTTTAACGAGCTTCTTGTCGTTATTTTTTCTCAGCCTACATGTACCCATTCCAGCAAAGTAATTTAAATCTACTCTGGCAAAGTAGGAAGAAATTCACACGGCTTCATTGTAAAACAACTTGATTAGATCTGGATAAGAGCATCGGTAAATCAACATAAAGCAAAATCAGTAAATCTACTGTGTCTCTATATGAGTATTATGGGATATGTGTGGGTGGGTGGACGCTTGCGAGAATCCTCACATACAGTGTTTATCTCTCTCTCTCTGCTTCACGCATGTTATTGTATATGGCTTTCATGTATGCTATGCTAATCACTTTTGCTCTGCGACACACACACACACACACACACACACACACACACACACACACACACACACACACACACACACACACAGTCTTCCCAGTGAAGTCTGGTCACGTTGGATACACACGCTGCCATTTGTATTTGGCAGGAGTACCAGTGTGTTTTTGTGAGCATGTGTGTTTGTGTGTGTTATGGAAATGAAACAAAGGGGTCACATTATTCAGCAGTAGTTGACATGCAGGCCCCCCTCAGGTCCATATCAATATCCCCCCCACAGACGCGGCCGGAAAAATAAGGCGATTTGTTTGCTAGAATACTAATCACAGTCAGGAGGGACAGAGAGAAACCTGTGTGTTAAGTAAACACGGCGTGAACCACTCAAGGTGTTTTTCTTCATCCCGGGGCACAGGGTCCTCCATAAGAGCATGACGGTGCTGTGTTTGAAGGACTGAATTTCAAGCCCCTTTGTGCTTTTCCCAAATTTCTTCTCCTGCTGTCGTGTTTCACAGCATAACTAGCCGTCTCTTTTAGCTGGTAGCATGGATGTAATCTGTAATGACATGGACAAACCCAGATTCTTTAGCAGTACTCTTAAAACATGAAAGGGTCAGTTCACTCAAATTGTAACTGTAACGAATGGAATGGACTGTATTTATATAGTGCTTTTCTAGTCTTAACGACTACTCAAAGCGCTTTTACATAGTACAGGAACCATTCACCATGCAGGTGCTATCAGGTAAACACTCACACATTTACACTGTTCAGTGTCTTGCCCAAGGACATTTTGACATGGGACTGCGGGGCCAGGGATCGAACCACCAACCTTCCGATTGGCAGACAACCACGCACTATTGGTTGCCTTGTGTCCAAACTCCAGCTTGTCAGAAAGTGGATGCTTGCTTGAGTAATGGAATCCGTGTAGATTTGCCGTCAGCATTAAAACAGGCTGACGGGCTTTTTCCTCACCTCAGTTTGACCCTCATCAGCACCCATCAGCTGTCAGCTAGCCTTTCAGTCTGCATGGACACGGGCCCATTAAACCCATTATCTATCTAAAGAATCATTTTTGTGAAGCAAATTTTAGTCTTTTCTTTAGGTAAGGCTGAGCGATATAGAGAAAATGTAATATCACGATATATTGGCCCAGCCATATTATCAGGTCTTTGGCTAAAAATACAGTATTTTAGACTTTTCAGTGAGGAACGCAGCTAGCAGGTGTATACAGAGTCCCCTGATTGGATGTCAACCGATTGGTTACAGGTTATTACAAAGCATGAGATCAATGCAAAGTCTTCATCACGGCTGAAATACAGTGCAGCAAAAGTCAATTTTTCTATACTCCAGCTTGTTCCAAATGAAGCAATACGTGATTCACTTTGTTGATACTTAGTGTTTGATTGAGCGATGAGTGGGAACAGCAGGGCGGCCTTCGTCTGCACCATCCCCGCCTGTGTCAGCCATAAAAAATAAACTCCCGGAAAGCAAATCATCATCATCACCCTCCACACATGAAAACAAGTTTGTGTGTATGTGCGCGTTGTTGATGTGCACATCACATTACGCTCTGAGACTTCTTTGATTGATGCTGTCAGCGAGTTTGGAGAAAGAGATGGAGGCTTGGGAGGGAAGGCGATAAGGAGGGAAAGAGGAAAGCAGATAAAGGAGAGAGAAAGAGCCCAAGAAGCATCCATCAAGCGGCCAATCAGATTGTTTTCCCGGCGTTCGGTCTTTTCTTTTCTCTCTCTTCTCTGCATCTGCCAGCCCCTCAATTCCTCATCTTTCCTTTCACTCACTCACTCTGTCTAATGCTCTCTCGCACGTACACACACACACACACACACACACACACACACACACACACACAAGGCAGCAGACGAACCTTCTTTGCATGGCGTCGACCAGGTGTCACGAGGATATTGAAACACGGGAGGCTGAGGTGAGAGGCGCCGTCACAGCGTAATGGATGATACATATTTTGCCGCCTCCACTGTGCTTATTGTTTACACACTTAAACTCTCTCACACACACACACACATTTTGTGCTTCTTTGTTGTTAATTGACATGCTGTTGTTTCATACCCATCCCTCGTTCCACTGTGGTTATTGCTTTTCATTAAGTGGTCATTTCCTTCTCCAGGACCGTCTAATGAGAGTGTCACGCCGCCACACGCCCATTCATCAAACCGCGTAGCCACCATGGCTCGGCCCTGCAAGTCAACACACACACACACGCACACACTCACACCCTTTCCCCTTTTGCTCTATCTGCCATCATGTTCCTGTCTCAATTAGGATTGTTTGTCGTTCCTCTGCCCTCCATCCCCTGTTCATTTGGCGCCCTTGTCTCTTCCCATCGTCTCATTGTGGCAGCCATGTCATCGTGTTTGACAGCTTTTCATTCTCGTGTCACATCTCATTTGACTGCTAATTTCATACATGCACACCTCACCACGCCTTGCCACGTGCTTTGTCAACCCCTCTAAACCGGTGAGATCCTTTTCTTTTCTTTTTTACCTTCGTTCAAAACGAAGAAAGTTATTGCCTGGCTGAAGAGGCAGCTGCTGACTTGTTATGCGCTGTATGAGCTGGGAATCCAGCTCAGTTTGTGTGCCACGCACACATACACACACACGCACAATCATTGCACACTTGGCAGAATGAACCAGGTTGCATCCCCACTGTTGGCATGATGAATCACATAAAAGCCTCTCTGTGATCATGGCACAGTGGAGGCGCTGTATAACCTGTTTATAGCTTGTTCATATGCCAGAAATCTCCTTGTTTAGACTGTCACACTCATCTCGAGGAAGGCTGGTTGATTTCAGACGGCGTGCACGTTATGTTTGGTGTCTGCCAATATTTAGGACCCAGTTTGACTCTCTTGTGTGTCTCTTCCAGCTGGTATCGGTGTTTGACTCGCGGCGCGGGAGGACCGACAGTCCCAGAGAGACCATGTCCAACGGCTACTCCAGTGCCGCCCCCAGCCCCGAACCTCTCCAATACACTCCCCACCTGGAGAACCGGGAGCCAATCAGAGGCGAGATTGAAGTCAACGAGGCCGTCCTCAAAGCCAGTATGTCACAACTGTGGACACGTTTTCTTGTGAATTTGTTGTTGTTTTTAATATTCTTTTTGAATCCTTCGGTAGGTAGAAATATGATGTTGTGTAGTTTCTGCAAATATTTCCAACACTTTACAAACTAAAGCAATGCTCAATCAACACTTCTCCATTTTTTTTGCGCGTGTGACAGTGTATCGTAATGAGGCAGCAGGAGATGTGTGTTCATGTAGGCATGTGACTATGGGAGTGAGGAAGTCAGAAAGTACATTTATGGAACAGCTGTAAGCCGAACCTGCTGTGTAAAGAGAGATGTTTGCCTGGAACGGGATGGCGTGTGAAAACAGATGTAGCGTCGACGCAGCGGTCCCTCCTGCCATCCTCACTTCATTTTCTTTACTTAGTTTGTTCTTGTCAGCACACGTTGCTCAGACAAGAGCCACACATGTAGCGATTCAGGGTATTTTTCAACACTTGACTAAGAGCCGGTCCTCACCTCTGTCCTGTCACTGCTCTATATTGTGTAAGGGGAAGTCTATTAAGGTATTTAATTGTCCATCATGAAATTACTAAGAGCTGCGTTGCTCCCTTATTTTGTCTTTATTCTTCCTATACTGACAAAAGTTTCCAATGAGGTGATGGATACTGCTTCTGACGGAGTAAGTATCTTGATAAATTGATGCAATAACTCATTATGTTGTTGACATTTCATAGCACGACCAGCAAGCCTAACCACGGCTAATATGCACTTGGGGAGTGTGTGACCCTCACAACCACACTCACTTCTTCTAAGCGTCCGGTTGGAGACTTCACATCATGTACTATATGTCATTGAAATAATGTAGTGCTGTACAGCCAAGCCAGTCTCTCTGGAATACAGCTTACAAAGTAGTTCAGTAACAGATAAAGTTTTTTTTTATCTCTGTTGTCTACATACATATGTAAAAGGCCTGCAGGGAAACTCTTTTCTTGTAAAGTCAGAGGTTAGAGCTAAAAAACAAAGATCTAAAAAAAAAAAAAAAAACCTCGTAAGCAGTTAAGTGAGTTGATCAAGGTTGCTTCCATAAAGAAGGTACTAAAATGTAAGTGAGAATGACACTTTGACAAACCGCAGCGAATGTGCACATGGCCATTGCAAAATACTGCTTCTAAATGAGCAATGGAATGGCAGTTTAACTTTATTTTTTGCAGTCAGGAAATGAAGTGAACAAGTTACTGGGTCATGGTGCTTCTCCAGTGGGAAACCTCATCACAAGACTACTCAGTCAGAAGCCTAAGGGAGCCTCTGGGGAAAAGTCTGCCTTGTCTGGGCTACAGTCTGTTCAGGCATTGAAACATATAGACACATTTCTCTGTCAATAATCTAGAGCAGGATATTTTGTCTCCATGTGTCATTCTTTTCTATCTGCAGTGCCTTGCTTTAATAATTATTAAATGACAAGAGAAGGTAAAGGACAAAATAAAGGATTAAGTGAGCCTGGATGGGTCTGACTAATCACTGGGCCACCCAGTCACCCCTTTCGTTTTCCTCGCTCCATCTGTCTGGATATAGAAAAACAGCGAGACTCCGCCAAACGCACACATACACACACCTGCCCTTTGCCATGCCTCCCCCCCCAGCCCGCATTTGCCCTCCGCCCCATCATCTGGCCCCGCTCCACTCCAGCCAGTCATTTCTTGCCTACTCTACCATTCAGCTTCAACCACCTGCCATCCAGCTCGCCACCCAGCCCTCTAGAACCTGACCCATCAACCCCCACTCGATACCTTCTCCATCCCCACCCTCTCCTCTGTCTGTCTGCGTGGCTTCCAGCTCTAACTAGATTAGTGCTGTAGCTTGTTAGCATGCCCAGGGTCCAGCCGAGCGTGAACGGACTAATTCCAGCCCCCCATCCTGTCTTCAACCCAGTGGGACCCCTTCCTGCTTCCACCCCCCCCTGAACTGCTCTGCAGCCCTGTTGAACCCTGACTAACTTAGTTAAGAGGTGACCCTGTGACGCCCCTCGTATAGAGCTAGACTCAATGCAATAAGGCAGCTTTTGTCATACAGACATGCGCTTTGCAGACACACACACACACACACACACACACAATTTGAGAAAAGAACTCCAGGGTGCAAGTTTAGCAACCCAGATCCGGTCACCCATCCACCACTGGGAAGGTCTCAGGTGGGTGTGTGCCTGTGTGTGTGTTTTCTGTCCCTTTTGATGTAACAAGATTGGTTATTTACGAGGTGTTACATCACATCTAGTATGCGGACCACCAGTTTTGTAGTGGCTATTGTATAAGCCTCTAAATAATAATAATAAAGAGTTAAACAAGATTAGATGAAAGCAATACAGGCGGTCATGTACAGTATGGAAACACTTTAACTGGGTTATCGTAGTCAAATTAAATCTACATTAGCGTAAACATAACCTGATAGCTGAATTACAGCGGCACTATTGGACCCTTATTCTGCTCATGTGCCAAAGAAAGCCCTGTAACTGTTACAGTTAACTGTAAGCAGTGAGGCTGCGGGATCATAGGATGCCACACGTAGCCGACAAACATCCTGCCAGACAATAACCTATTAATCGACAAATCATGTAAACTGGGGGAACTGTGGGGAAAAAATTGGGTCGCTCCAAACCATGTGAATGCTTTAATCACACTATCACCTAAATCTGATTACTCTCAATAATCTGGTTATAGTGTGCATGTAATCGCACTGAGTGGTGGTGGACAGGAAAAGACGTAATTTAGTAATCGGTCGGGCTTCAAAGGGTTTGTGTCTCAGGTTGGACCGCTTGTTTGAACAGGGTGATTGGACTTCACACTGCCCCAGTGGGATGATTAGACCTACATTGATCGGCTGCTACACGGACACACACACACACACACACACACACACACACACACACACACGCACACACTTCTAGGAAGAGAGTCCTTATCGCATCATCCCATGAGCAGCCTCAGCCGGGCTGCTTTATCGATTGGGAGAAAAACAAGACCACCCTGGCCTGTGCCGTGAAAACACACACAGACACACGCACACACACACGCACACACAAATACAAATACAAAGAAGCAAAGTCACAGTTTGTGATGAATGTATGTGTAGTACACACACACCATACACACATGCTTTCACACGCAAAGTCAAAGACAAACAATAGCACACACTGATTAGCATGTGTAGCCAAGCACACATACACACACACAGAGTCACACGCAGCCAAACAAGAAACATGATGCCTGCTTGTTTTCATGCTTCCCCGGCAGTGAACTTGCTTTGCAGAACTTTCACAGAACTGAAAACAAGAGGAAGTGCTTAAAATAAACTTTAGTGTTCCCAGAATTGCATAAGCAGCCTAGTTAGACAGCGTGCCGCAGATGGAGAGTCAGATAAAACACAAAACTGGCGAAGTTCACAAGGCCTCTTCAGGGTCTCTCCCATTACATAAGTCTCAGCGGAAAGATAAGGGCGGAACATAACTTGGGTGTGTTTCAGCGTGTTACCATTTGTGAAGTGGTCACTGAGATGAGTTCGGTGGGTGAAGTGTATTTGAAGTTGCAGGGTACCCTTGTGGTTGTGGCTGTACAGCTGGCATCAAGTTGGCAAACCTAAAATACATCCAAAATGTAGTCCTTCCACTTCCTCTCCACCCTTCAGGCAGGCGACTGCATGTTAAAGGCAGAAACGTGTCCGTGATCTTAAAATAAACGGAAATTCTGCTCACAATGCACACAGGGCATGAATAATGTTCTTTTATAGTCTTAAGGTCTTATAGACTTAAAGACCAAGTCTCTCTCCAGAACTTCCACAGATTTCAATTTTTAACACTTGATCAAAGGGAAAACCTGCTTAATATCCTAAAGGCTACATTCTATATAGGTATCAAGCCACGCTTAATATAAAGTCACCTTTGATTAGTATTGACTCCAAGCCAATCTTGTTTAGAACCGACTGAACGGTGGCTGACCTGTGAGAGTTAAAACGGTCACTCTCATCAATATCCCCGACCCTCCAGAAGTCAACGCAGGTCAGAGTTCAAAGCCAGTGACCCTCAGGTTTCTTCACATGGCCGGGCTCCGGGGGCTCTAAGAGGTGGGAGGATTGATGGAGGCGGATTGGACTCCGCTGGATTAATGGAGAAGGATTTATGGGGCTGGCCGCCGGGTAACGGACCCCGACTGTGACCATGAAGCATCCTTGGCCACTTCACAAAGTTGCATCATTGACATTGCCGCACAGTATGCATGGTGTCATAACTTGAGATGTTGTAGAGCTCATATCCAAAGTCCATCATAGCTCTTTTGGAAATCTTCTTACAATCCATCATTCAGTATCTTCAAAATCTATAGCAGATGCTAATATTTAGTCCAGTTGGGCATGCAGCAGCGGACGGGTTTTGGAAGTTAATGTACCTGTTGTCCTTGCAGTTTGAGTTAATGGTGCGCAATCCATCACAGTGTAAGAGTTGGTGTCAACTTTTTCCCATATTCCTTCAGTATTATCTTAGCAGACCGGCTCAAAGCGAATGTGCAAGGGTGTATGTGTTTTAAAACCTGATAGATGCTTGCTGTGTATTTTTATCTGTATTCCCATAGATGTATTTTACAGGTGGGTAGAGCAGGCAGAACAGAGAACCTCCCATTAAGTTTTACTGCTTTCTATACATGGCCCTTCTAATCTTGTAAACTGTTGCATGTGCAAAATGTAAAGAAGTAGAAATACTGCCGTGCTGTGTGAGGTTGCATTGTTTGAAAAGACGCACTAGTGAACAGATATATTATTTTACCTTAAAAAGATTAGAAAGTTCTCCCACAAAGCCCATAGCAGCCTAGGACATGATTCAAACTTAAGACTCATTTAATAACATTGCAAAGTGTCTTCAGTGTTTGACCTATTTTAGGTATACATAAGATGAATAGATAATCAGATGGAGAAAGCAGAAGCCATTGATATGTTGGAGCGCTCTCTGATGCGTTTTATGTCTTTGTCTGGTTCCTTTTGATGGCAGCACTAAGAAGATCCCTTTTTATTTCCCAGGTATTTCTGTGTTAAATCAAAGGACAAATCATATTGTTCCCTGTGTAGTTTCAGCATAACAGGTCTGCTTTTTTAAATCAGATTAGACCGCGTTGTGTTGATTTCCTCAGTAACGCAAGACATCAGGAACTGGAAGCTAGAGGAGAACCAGAAGAAGACTTAATTAAAAGAAGCCAACTTCTTTTTGAAGCTTTTTGTGCTTTTCGACACATTTTGAATCAGAAGCATAGAGAGTGTGAAACACAGGCAGATGGAGGCTGAGACTGGGACTTGTAACTAGTCCAGCAGAGAATAACCGGTAAATTATGCTAATTAATCCAGATTAGGAGTTCGACAAACCTGAACACAACGTGGAGATTGTTTGAGCCATAAAGGATATTTGTATGTGTGTCTGGAATGGTTGGAACGACCATTTTTCAATCTCTCTACATCACAAAACACACACACACACACACACAAAGACAGAGACCCCTGCCTGCTCCTTCTTCCTTACTTGTTCTCCTCTGCTCTCTCTATTCTGACCACGTTAGACCAGGACCCTGTCACTGACCCTCCAAAGAGAGATTGATTACAGGAAAGAAGAGAATTTTGTTTGCCTTCCCTTTTCTCCGTGTCTGTTTTGCAGCGTTTCTCCCTCTTTCCCTCCCTCCCTCCTCGATGTCACTATCTCTCAGCTATCTCCTTCCCTTTTTGTTTATCTCACACTCTCCCCTGTCTTTATTTTCTCCTCTTTCGAATGAGATTTGAAAACACCCTGCTACGGTTTTTACATCCGCAAATAACAGTCCGCTCCCTTTTTGGGTGGATATTGAAAGCAAAAGGTGGCCCAAAGGTCTAAATTAGATTCTTTTGAAATATTTGTATTGTGGATTCAGACCTGCCCATGTTGCCTCTCCCTCTCTTAGCCCATTTGGGCTGCAGGGAAGGGTTGTGGCAACTGTGTGTGGTTGGGGATATGTGTGTGTTTGGGGGCATGCAGTCAACAGCTGGTCATATGACTGTGCAGTGTGGGTGTGGAGCTTGGGCGTATGGCTGAAAGGGTTGGGGGATTGTTGGTCCACTCTAAGGATTTATGAGTCATCTTGAAATTAATTACAGCCCTTATCTATGCAAGTGGATGGATGTGTTTGAATTAGATGTTTTTTTCTACACTTCTGTGTCCATTTTCAGAATTCCCATTAGCCAACAGACACACTAAATGCTTATTTTTGAGTGCTTTGGTGTCAACTGGTTTTGGAGAGCTCGGAGAGCCTCGGGGGTTTGTCTAACCCTCTGATTCTCCCTGATGCTTATTTAAACAAGATGCCTGCCTGCTGCTTAGTGGGAAAGTTGCCAAAAGACAAAAGAGAACTTTTTTCTTCCTCTCTCACCTCCTTCCCTCTTTTCTGTCCACCTACTCTGATCATCCTCGTTGGTTTAGAGTTTGACAATATCAATCATGGTGTGGCTTCTTTGCAGCAGTTAAAAAAATAAAACACAGAGTGTCATGCAAGTGACTGAGGGACTGAACTCTTGCATTCACTCTTTCTGTGTCCCTTAACTGTATCCGTGTCCACCCAGGCACCCCTCTGTTGGTGAGGAGCAGCAGTGATTCAGCCTTGGCCCCGTCCCATGAGGTGAGCCCCGACGACCACAGCAGCAGGTCTTCTGAAGTGGTAAGCATAGTGTCACAGTGGCCTTCCTTAGTCTACAGGAGTAGAAAAAAAAGCTTTTTTAGAGACTAAGGTTTGGTGATGACAATAACTTTTATTTGCATTGTCTTTTTCAAAACCAAGTTACTAAGTGCTGACCAGTTACTAGCCCGCTAAAGATGCAAATAATGTAAATAAGCCTGGTAGATTAATTCATATGTGAGATTTCACCCTCGGTTTAATAGCTCTTAGAGGGAAATAACAACAACACGGGACAAAATGGTCAATTCCCAGTGGCTGAACTCCTGCTGGCCAACCTAGATCTTCAAAAGGTGAAACATGTTTTAACTGAAACGGGAGACATCTTTGGAAAGATATGAAAAATGGAAAACGACAGCAAATACATAACATTGTTCCTTTCCCGTTATTTCTCTGTTGTGTGTCATTCTCTCATTAAACACAGATTGAGTATTCCTCTTAAGGTCCAGCTCCAAGCCCCGGGCTGCACTTTGTAAGGGTCGGCTTTTCAAGTGCCCTCCTTTTTTTTCTTCTTTTTTTCTTCTCCAAAACAGACCGCCATTAAGGAGGACTCGGTGTGCTGCCTTTTGTTGTGTGTGCGTGTGTGTGTGCGCGAGGGGGAACTCAGGTAGAGGGAGAGAGTCCTGTTGTTTACCCCCGCTGCATTCGACACAGCGGTGACTAAGCAGAACCCAGGAAACTTCAGGCGACGAGTAAACACAATGACAAAGCCATATTTCAGGCCTGATAGTCCTCAAACAGACCAGAGTGAGCGGGCTCCTTACAGATGATTTGAAATAACCGTTAACTTGGGCGCCCGGATAGCCCGGTTGGTAGAGCGGGCGCCTCTATATATAGAGCTTTACTCCTCAACGCAGCGGGCCCGGGCTCGACTCCGACCTGCGGCCCTTTGCTGCATGTTATTCCCCCCTCTCTCTTCCCATTCTTCTTCTGTCCTGTTAATAAAGGCCTAAAAACGGTTAGCTTTATTATCACTTGTTACAATGTTTCTAAGGCAGTTCTACTTTATTAAATGGCAAATAAAGAAGAGACAATGCATATGAGTTTTAAAAGCTCCTGAGACCTATTATCACAATGTTTAACAAATACTAAAGAGGTCACAAGAGGTAATTTTCCACAATGTTAATTAACTTAATTTAAAAGGGTTCCCAGGCACACAGAGGAGAACGGGTGTCCCTGTAGAGTGTGAGGGGCCGTGTGTTGTTAGGCTTGGAGGCCGTCACAGCTCTTGGGCATATTGAGCCCTGGGCCTGATGGACTTCCTTAGATCAATACGCTATCACTTCATCCACTGTATCGCTCCTCTGCATCCCCCCCCCCCCCCACCCGTATCTCCACACACTCACTTACTTAAACACACACAGACTTACAAGGAACACACACACACTTCTGTCCCTTCTTGTCTTCAAGGAGGTATTGAAAGCTAGATAAAGTGTAATTAAGGCTGATACAGTGATAAATATGCGCCCTGCCTCTTTAATTGATTTTACTGCCTGCTATGGCGGAGGCCAAGGTTGGCCCACTTCTCTCTGTCTTTGATTCACATGTAGTCTACGCGGAAACTGATCATATTCTCTATCAGAGTAGCTTATAAAACTGGCAAAAGGCTGAGAGGTGCTAAACATGCAGTCGGCCCTTTAAGTGATTTAGACTCCTTGCCGTGTTCTGAAGCTAATAAACGAGGCGTTTTAATGTAAAGTGCTAACGGTAGTACCACGTGAATTCTTTGACTCTTCTTTCCCCCATCATTTGTCCTGCTCCCTCGCTCTGCCTCCCACATTTTGGATGATTTTCAACACCGCGAGGTGCAGTGACGCAATACCTGTTAACACAGCAGAAAAGTTGGACTTTAACATGTTACACTCTGTGCGGCGGTGATGTTTCCGCCTGCCCTCATGTAAAAAGCTGACACCTGAGCTAGCTAAACTAGGCTCAGTCTGTCTGTACAGCATGTGTTTGTCATTTTGGCAGCCGGATGCTGTGTGTGTATGTGTCTTTCCGTTCCTTGAGGATTGTAAGTTTGGGTTTTCTCGGAGAACGTGGGTGAAAGAAGGCGACCGTGGCGGCCAGTTGATGTGATGGATATGACGAAGGTCAAGGAGCACTTGCTAGCATACTGAAGCTGTGATCCTGCAGTGTATACACATACAAACACCCTGTCCTTACACACACGCTATTTCTCAACTGCCTGACATGTAGCAGACAGCAACAGCACCCGGAGGAAATACACAAACGAAACACACACCTCATTACTCATCCGTCTGACAACACACACACACACACACACACACTCGCACACCTCATCTCTCATAAGTCTGCTGCACACCGCCCCGTCACTCACACAGCACACATAACCTAAAAGAAACAGGGATGGCAGTGTGCAACAATAACAGCAGACAACCTGTTAGTTGTGCCCAGACAGGTTTCACAAATTCATTTGCGCTTTCATCCCAGGACCACGAAGCATGCACATGCACTCAGTGATACATGAAATAAAATGTACGCATGCTAAATTCCGCGACAAAATTGCGGTTGAAACATTTGAAACAGTTTAAAATGTCTCATATTTGAACTGTAGCTTAGGTTAAATCACTGAAATAAGTCAAAGTGATGATGGCAAAGGGTCAGCACTGAACAGTGTTAAACATGTTTTTTTTAATATAGTGTAAATGTTAAAAGGCGTTATTGTTCGTTCAAGAAGTTGAAGTCCCAGCTGATAAGTGAGCACAGATGGGGGTCAGCGTCAGTTGAAGCAGTAGCGTCAGTCCCACTAGTAGAGCTGGCTCTTGTTATGGTGTTCTCAGACACTACAGCTAACGCCCTACCTGGATTTTAGCACATTCATTCCATTGTGGAATGTGTACTTCATTGGTCAATTTATGTGGACGTTAGAGTGAATTAAAGCTTCCATGAGAATTATTAATACTACGAATAATAATCATGAAGAAAAGTAAAAGTCTAGCACAGTAATAACTATTCCCATCTACGCAATGCTACAAATGTAATTTACTTTGTTTTGATTACTTTATTAATCTTCTACTGTTTAAGGTTTTACCGATTTACTCAGCACTATTGTTGCTTCTTTGTGCGCTGATAATACGAGCAGTGAGCGGGGCGAGCTGATTGGCTGAGAAACAGCAGGGTGTCCAAACAGGGAAGCGGCTGTTTCTACGTCTAGAAAAACAGGAGTGCTCTCAATCAGGGATTAGATTCAGACTGGGCATTATGGCGTGATCCCTTCATTGTATAATCCATTACAAATGAAGGGTTTGTGTGCGCGTGGGTGTGCATTCCAACATGCCATATACTATATTTATATATAAAGAAGTGACATGTCGGCATGCACACAATCACGAACATACAAGGTTTTTTATGTTATTGTACCACATGAGTGTACTGTAGTAGCTCAGTTACAAAGGGCAAATCTGGTAAACCTGGATGTGCAAGTGTGTTTTGACAAGTGTATACGTGTGTTCACCTGCCAACCTGGTGTTCCTAAATGGTTTTTGTGCCAGGAACATACTTTATGATTAGCATGTGTGTATGTGCTGAGGGAGGAGAAGCCTGTCCGTGGTTGCTAATGGCGTTGCGGGAAGATGCACAGCAACAATGGAGCTCGTCCTTCTGCCCCGCGCACACACATGCGCTCTATTGTGCGGTAATCTCACACTGCCCAGATAAGTGGGTCACTATTTGTACAGGCAGTATATCAGGCAGTGTATTTGTGTGTGTAGGTGTGTGTGTGTGTGTGTGTGTGTGTGTGTGTGTTTGTAAATACACAATCTTTTGGGTTTGCAGCTCTGCAGAGTTGATATGTGTAGGTTTGCACGACTGTATGCGCGGGGCTGTTATTAAGCATGTATTTACACTGTGTGTGACAGAGGGTCCACCAGGGAGTTGGGTGTGGTGGGGGAGTTGCTAAGGAGCGGGCTGGTGGGCGGGAGCTTTTTAGCCATCAGTACTGGTGACACAATGAAAGTGACAGGGCAGAAGGACCTAATTGCACCCCTCTTGTCTTTAACGATTTGGGACGAATTCTCTCTCCCGCTCTTCGAGCGCGTTTGAGCGTCTTGCAACAGTTTGACGCCGTCGTTTTCTTCCCTTCTTCCCACATTTCTCCCTCCCTCTTGCTTTTTTATTCGTTTGCCCCGGGGTTGTTGATTTTGTCGACTTAAAAACAGAGCCTTGCCTGACACGGGGCAGGGATGGAGGCAGGGGAAGGGAGGGAGGGAGAGGTAGACAGATAGGAGTATACATAGAGTGAAGGCAGGACAGCGGCGCGGGGCAGGGAGCTCAGCGCCCGGCGGTCGTTCTCTCTTCGCTGCCTGCAGAGGTGATTGATGGCGGCGTTAGATTGTTTTGATAATTGGCGACGGGCCTACTCGCATTCTCCCACTGGCTACTAGTTTGTTTAGTGTGTGTCTGTAAATGTTAACACTCCAGAATTTGTCACTGTAGCTGATACCATGTTGACTGATTGGGTCGGGTTGTGTGTGTTTTTTTTTTCTTAACAGGAAATTAACAATGTACTGAAAGGAGCGTTGGACCGACTACGCACCAACGAACCACCTGCTAAGATGAGCTTTGTAAACTTCAGGTAAGCGCGTGTTTGTGTGCGTGTGTGTGCGTGTGCATGCATGCGTGCAGGTGTGTTTCTCTTTGTTTATGGGCATTCTAGTGGCAGTAAACGGATCATGGAGTCGCTCGGTACGATTAAGTGTTGGAGTCTGGGATTAATACTCCGCTCTTTGTTTGACAGCATGACACTTTGACTGGATGTGTGTGTGGGTGGGTGTGTTGGTGTGGATGGTGGTCTTTTGAACAGGAGTTGTTTTTCGTCTTATTGAAACCTCTATACACAGGGTTAAAAGTGCTTAATAATGTAAATTAGAGAGTAAAGGAACACAATCAAAAAAGTGTCTAAAGGGTTTCTGAAAGGTAAAAAGTAAATACAAGCCTAAATTCAGTTTAAAGCAGTTGCGAACAGTTCCGAGGCAAGGTTAGAGACATTAGCGTGTTAAGTAGTAGGGCTGCACCTAATGACTTTCATTATTGATGAATGTGTAGCTTTTTCTTTCTGTTAATCAAACTCTGTCCGTCCCAGTGGGACGCCGCTGTTCCGCCCACTGTTGGAGTGACGCTGACATGTGAATAGCTCGCTGTCAATCTACATTACTATTTATATATTATACTGTATATATCATATTGTAAACAAAACCAGATATAAATATTCCGTTTTAACTAGAGATGGTTGTATACCATTCTTTTTATTCCTGATACCAATTCTAATACCTGAACTTGCGTATCGGCCGATACCGAGTACTGATTCAATACCAGTGTTTAATATGTTTTATTATGTAACAGCTGTATACTACTATCCCTACATGGATGTGATATGATCTCTATCTTTGTTTGTGAAACATGAACTTACACAAACAATGAATGCCACACAACTTTCTTAATTATCCAGTTTGACAGTCAGTTATAACTGTGGTAAATAAACTACTTTAACGTCGATTTTTATTCTTCTTTTTTATTACATGGCATTGGATCGGTGCATAAACTCCAGTACTTACCGATACCAGTGTTTAAGGCAGTAATGGAGGCGACATCTCATCAGTTGTAACCCCTACCTGCGTGTGATGTTGTGGCGACCCCAGCAACATCCAATTTAGTTGAAGCAGGGAAAGGGGCTGTACAGAATTCCTTATTGTGATAGTATTTGTCTTAAATATTGCTTATGATACTGTTGTAATCATTTGACATCCAGTGAGTTGACCATTGACCCCCCCACCCCACCCCCCCCAGCAGTAGCAATGCTGCGGCAGCGCTACTGGCTGACATGTTCCAGCTATACTCACGTGTCAAGTGTGTGTGTACGTGTGTGTACAGGTGATTAAGTTAACTTTACATGGGTGAACACAGACATCTCACAATGGCAACTCCGACCTTTTGTTTTTGGGCGCATCACCCGCGGACCTCTGGCATGATGGGAGATTTATCTTCATGTCTCCATGCTGACACTCACGCAGGAACTACAGTATGGCCACGATGGACCCCTCCATCCAATCTCGCCCAAGCAGGCCCGTGACCGAAGTAAAAGATCATTTCGCCTGCATCGTCTGCAGCCGAGTGATTTTCTGATTCACAAAAGTGTTCGTTTGAAAATAACTCGCGGGCGCCCTGGAGAAGACTTGGCTGCAATGACAGATGGTGATTTTTCTGCATTTTACAGTGCATTGGTGTCCTGACAGCACTGTGATACAATGGAGGCGCGGCTCTCACAGATACTTTGCCATGGTAACAGATGGTTGGCGGTTGAAGAAGCCACAGTGAGCGAGCGAGGGCACATTCTCAGAGAGTCCCGGCCGCGGGTTTGTTAAGCACTCGGCCTCCGTTAATGCAGAGGAAGTCAACCCAGAGTGGGAGCTCCATCTGTCTCACTCCTCGTTGTTCTTTTCATCCGTCCCACTGTCCCTCGCCACATTCTCTTTCTCCCCCCAGTGGAATGACTGTGTTTGTGTTTGTGTCAGCGGGATGGTAAAATGGGTGAGCGGAGCTATTCTGCATATTAGAATGCGGCGCTAACAAGCTACGGCTGCCTCTGATGAGCTTGTTTGTGCCGCTGTTTGTTTTTTATGAATGTAAATGGGCTGAAACTCTGTGTGTGCTTGTGTGTGTTTGTCCGTGTGTGTGTGTGTGTTTGTCCGTGTGTGTGTGTGTTTGTCCGTGTGCATGTCCGATTCTGGTTCTGATTGTTAACCATCACTGAAAGGAAACTCATGTGTGAGTGTGTGCAATGCATGACTTGTGCACATGTGTAATTTAGATGTAAGTGTGTTCTCTCATAGATGTAAATTCTATGCATGTGTGTATCTGTGAATTCCATTTAGAGGAATGTGACTGATGGTGTTTGTGAGCATGCAATAGATGTGGCAATAAGAATGCAAATTGGATGTGTGTGTGTGTGTGTGTGTGTACAGTACGTGGGTGACGGTGGCAGAGGTTACTGAGAGCAGGGTGACAGTGACAGAGGAGTGTGTTATAATGATCCCAGCGAGTCCTTGTGCTTGTGTCAGAAGCACATACATCTTAAACTTCACTGCTTTTCTTCTCACTGCTTTTTTGTGTTGTTTTTTTTTTTTTACTCGAAGCAGACATGTCATCACTCCTTTTGCATTGCAGCTTTGTGAAAGCTATGCGAGAAACACCAGGGAAAACAATACCTTCTATGTTCTCAGCCTTCGCCTGAGATCACTCCTTTTGGACCGTTCTTAATTACCTTCTCACACGCCGTTAAGAAGCTGAAGGAGAAGAGTGCATGACAATGCCGAGAATGTCTTCCAGTAGATGAGGTCTGAAACTGCAAGAATGGGGACATAGAGGACCTTTTTATTTTTACTTGTCTCAGGACAATGCGTCTGGTTCTGATGCAAAGCATACAGCGGTGCACAGGTTCTGCTCTGCTACAACAACTTAGCGCATTAATGTGCTGTCAAATGATGATCTTTGGGTTGGGTAAAAAGATTTTATAAAGTGGCACTTTGCCCTTGTTTTGATTTTCCTTGGAAAAGATTGAGAAATGTTCATACTTCTTTCACAACTCAAGCTCTTACTGCTCATAAGATGGACATTACATTACGTTTAGTTGAAAGCTTCGGACCATAAGGACTTTCAATTTTCCTTCAGGAGCAATTTGGGTTTCAGTGTCTTGCTCAAGGACACTTCAACACAGAGACAATTCCTAGCCAAGCTGCTTCAGTTAAAAACAATGAGAATGATTGCAAAGCTTGTTGTCAATGCAGATTAGAACCATTCAAGCAATGTTTAAACATCCCTAAACCTTTTTTCCAAACACATCAGTAACGTGGAGCTAAATAGCCGTGTGCATAAAATCTTCTTATGATTTTAGCTTTGTACATCACTATTTAATTTGAATTTATACTCTTTATTGATCCCCTATGGGGAAATTACAAATTGCATTACTGTTGTTCTCTGAGTAAAAATGTAACAGGACTCTAGAGCTGTGGTGGACAAAAATGATGCTAGAGTACACATTTGAGATTAACATATTTGGGTACTAAAAACTGCAAATATAACTTAAAGAACATTATTCTTTTTTTTTTTTTTTCTTCATCTCCTGTGATCTTCCTCCACCATGCAGGTCCCCTCTCTTAACCATCTGGTATCAAAAGCAGCCCTCTTCCTCTTTATCTTTAGTAGCATTGTCCTTGTTTATGTGCTTATAAAAGCCCCAGTTCAGGAGTCTGCAGAGATTATTAGACACACTCATTCTGTTTCATCTCTATCTGCCTTTCTCTTTTATCTCCTGCTCCATTCCTTTGTCCACTAGACTAGATTGTGTGGTTGAGAAGCAGGTAGATAAAGGCTGAAGCAGCCACCTGCGTCCCAGGCACCCACCTACCCTACCCCCCACACACACACACACACACACACACACAAACACACCCACACACACACACACACACACACACACACACACACACAGACACACTCACAGCCAGACATGTTCTTCTGATGTTTGGCCGAACTACCTATAAGGTAATTTGTTGTCCCTATCCGTGTAGCCCGGAGCAAAATTCGAATTTATTTTGAAGAGTTTGCACACAGAAAGGTTTTGAGTTTGCAGCTGTGTATGACGGCATCATTGTTTTTTATGATTGCATGCATTACATTATGTACATCCGAACTGTCAATATCTTTCAACATGTCTGTGTGTGTGTTTATTTGACGGCGAGCGTGTGTGTGTGTGTGCGTTTTGTTGGCAGCACCCTGACAAGGCTAGTGGAGTTTCCAGGTGACTGGGGACCCCTGGGTATCCATGTGATCCCCTACTGCTCCTCTCTCAGTGGACGGTAAACACACATACACATACACACACACGGATGCACCCATATTGTGCAAATACACACTCTTCTCCCACCACATCCTCCTGTAATCAATCAAACATTCATAAGGAAAGGCAGATGGCAATGTTGACTCAGAGAAATGCATAAGCTTTGGCATGCAATGATGTATTTGTTTTCCTCCATGGATTTGTGTTCACTCTACACTGTGTGTGTGTGTGTGTGTTGCAAGGACCCTGGGCCTGCACATTAAAGGCATCGAGGAAAACAGCCGGTCCAAGAGAGAGAATATCTTCCAGCAGGATGAGTGTATCGTAAAAATCAACGGCACACCGCTCCACGACAAGACCTTTACGCAGTAAGTATGCTGGGATGTCATCACCAACACTGAAATCTAATTTTAGCATTTTATCAAGTTACTCAGGACCAATGGCGGCTAAAAATGTGAAGCCTACTACCTGAATGTTTTGTACATCAGTCTTAATCGTTTGCTACTAGCCAAAGGATGAGTTTTGATAAAAGATGTGTTAGCCCAAGGGCGCTAGCAATCCAGATTTTGCCTCCCTGGACCCAAAAGGGAACTAGCTATCCAAACCAACTACATGCATGGTTAGGGAAGCCCGAGAAAAAAAGATGTGTGTGTGTGTACCTCACCCATCTCTCAGTTTGCTCCCTTTTTATCAGCCAAAGACAAATCCTTCTCATTCGCTGCCTTTCCTATCTCACCACCACATCTACTCTCACCAAAGATTGTATGTGAACGCTTCTCTTTCTTTCCCTTTTATCTTCCTCTTTCCAGCACACACGCACCGACATTCTCCCGTGCCCATTCTTTCTCTATTTTAGCCGTCCATCTGTAGTGGAGCTGAAAAGGTCCAGTTAGCTGCATCCCACTGTGTTGTCTGTGATGTGTTACTGTTGTGCTGGTAGTAGTCTATTTAAACTGCGATAGGAGCCGGCTATCTGGGTCTTCCCCATCTGACAGGGGCCCACAGTGTCCCAAACCAGCTGGAAGAGTCACTCCATGCTGGATCCAAATTGAAAAAGAGCTCCATTAACGATGCAGAAGCCTCATTCACCCTCCTCCTTCTCTGATTTACAATTGTCTTGTGTCCTCCTTCTGTGTTCTGCTTGACTGCTTTCTGGCCTCTTTGGCGGTTTTATAGCTTCGTAGTGTTCCACAGGGCAAATTGGCTCAGTGCTCATCTTATAATTTGACTGAACACAGCTGATTCAGATGTCCTCATCTGAGATCACATAAAATAACAAAAATGTCAGTATTGCTCAGATTTCCTGTTCTTTTCCTAGGTCACAGGAAGTGTTCCGCCAGGCCATGAGCACATCGTTGGTGCGTCTAGAGGTCCTTCCCCAGGCCAACAAGCCGCGCTACGAGAAGAGCCTGATAGGTCAGCTTTTCACTAGCGACAGCAAAGACTCTTCTGCAAAAGCAAAGAGTCCGATGGTGGCCAAAACCAACTCCCAACCAGAACCCCAAAAAGATACCAAACTGAACACCAAACTAGAAGTAAGGCCCCAAGACACGCGTGCCAAGACCCCAGAGCCAGCTGTGGTAAACCCATCACCAGCAGAGCTTCAGCCTGGGCACGGCTCCCTGGAGAGAGTCTCTCCCACACCTCCAACCAGGGCGGCGAGCTCCTCCCCAACACCCAGGCCCCGAAGCCAGAGCCCCCTGGCCAGTAAAAGCCCTGCTCCTGGCATGGCCAGCCTTTCCAGCAAAAAGGGCGGCAAGAAGATCAGAATTGACCTGAAGAAAGGTAAATGTGCTGTCGGTTACCATTTCATTTTCTGTTATGCTCACCATGACGACTACTTAACAGGACGACTGCATTACAAACTGTGGGTGTTTTAATTTGATTATTCAGTCCCTGGTTAGTCTCCCTAAATGTTTGAGCACGCACCATGAAATTCATTGTGATTGAGAATGAACACTTTACACGTTACATTTTGCAACATATTGTCATTTTTTTATGATGTCTTTAATTGGTTTTCTGTCACCTGTGAATGATTTTAGGGCTGAAAGTTGCAGAATTTGCCATTTTTCTAAGTAACGACACAACAATAATCTTTGTGTAAGAGAAGCATTCTTTCTCTTCTCCTTTGTTGTTCTGCACTCCCTCGCTAAAGAACTGTAAAGAAGATAACGCAGGACCTTCATGTTTTTTTATAGTTGTCTTCCAGGTGTGTTTTTCTGATGTAATTGAAAGCTGATTTGGAAGTCCTGGATGTTAATGTTCATTCAGATAAAGAAATAGGGCCATATAAAACCCTGGACCACTGACATCAGTTTAGTCTGTAACTTTCAGTTTTCTATCTTGCATACATATTGTTTAGTTGTTTTGCTTTTAGATTTTAAGCCAGACTTTTTATCAGTCTGTCTTCACAGCTGCCTTATCTTTTATCCCTCTAAAACACATCAGTGTGTTGATAGCACTGGAATAGGTTTGTACGACTGTGAATAGGCTCTGTTCTTGCAACCTGTAGTGTTACGGGGCATTGAAAGGATATCTGTAATTGGGCTGCATGCACACACTTGCTACAGGTACCCAGAGAAAGGCAAGGAGATATCCAGATGAAAGGATAAAAGAAATTGGGCTCCACACTCTCCAGCTCCAGCTCAAAGCCCTATACAGCCGTGAGGCTGTTTTATTGTTGGTTTCTTTTTTTTCTCAGCACCTTTTTATCCTTCCCAATTTCTTCTCCTTTTCCATCCACTCCTGTTCTCTCCCCCCCCTCCTCTCCTGTCTCGTTCTATCCCTTTCACCTGATGCAAGATCAGAGCAGGACATATTATGGGGTTTCTAACACCCTCTCCCTAGGCAACAGGCTCTTTCTCTCCGTGATTGACAGGCGGTGAGGTTTAGGTGCGCTAATGTAGGGCAGTCAGAGGCTTAGCTTGGAGACCAGATAGCATCGTTCACCGCCTTTAGTATGCCACGCCGGCTTTGCTTTCCTTGCACACACACATACAAACCCACCCACCCACATGCACACACACCCACACACACAGAGCGTGGCACATTTCACTCATGGCTTGGGGCTTGCGAGGCCGTGAAAAAGGGAGAGGGTGGAGGCTCTCGGGGTTGATGGCGCGTGTGTGTGTGTTGTGTGTGTGTGTGTGTGTGTGTGTGTGTGTGGTCTTAGAAACACACACAGATGCACACAAATGTGTACACACAGATAAACATGGGCTCACACCCACAAGGAAAATCTTTTGTGGAAATCACGTTGCATCCTCAGGGAGAGAAGCTAGAGAAGGGAATAATATCTCTCAGGTTCTTCTCTCTCTCGGTCTCTCTCTCTTTCTCCTCACGTCGCCCCCTCCTTCCTTCCATCTTCTCCCTCTACCTCCCTTCATCAGCCACCGTTCAGCCTGCTCACACGTGAAATTAAAGGCAGAGTCTCTCTAATCCGGCTAGGAGAGAAGCCTTCTCCTGGCAGCTCAGAGGCTGAGCCAGGCAACAAACACCCAGAGGAAAACAGGCACTTAAACAGTTGTCAAAGGTTGAGGAAGATGCTTAAACCGCAGACTGGGTTCAGCAAGACAGACTAGGAAGAGAGAGGGAAAAGTCTGGCGAGTGGAGAAGTAGAAAAGTGACAGAGCAGGGGGACGAGAGGAATAATTAAAGTCATAAGTCATCATTCAAAGTCTTGCCTGATTGATGTCTTTAATGCTCAAAGTGACGCAGGCTGCTTTGTTCCTGCAGGCCCGGAGGGTTTGGGCTTCACCGTGGTAACCCGGGACTCCTCGGTGCACGGGCCAGGGCCAATCCTGGTGAAGAACATCCTGCAACGCGGAGCAGCCATCAAAGATGGCCGCCTGCAGCCTGGAGACCGCGTCCTGGAGGTGAGACAAACCTCAGCCCGTTGCAGAAAAGCAGCAGTCGCAGCGATAGCCTCTTATTGCTTAGCTGCAACGTCGTCATGGTGGCGCCCCTGCTGGTCAAATGGAGTACTTGCAATTTCCTGATGTTTTTGGACAACCTTATCCAGAAATGAACTGAAAGTGGATAATAGGCGTGCACAATGTTGGGGAAAAAACTGACATTGCGATATTTGTGTTTGTTTTCTCTTTTTTTGTGTGTGTGTGTGTGTGTGTGTGTGTGTGTAGGTTAACGGAGTAGATATGACAGGCCGTAGCCAGGAGGAACTCGTTGCCATGCTGCGCAGCACCAGGCAGGGAGAGAGTGTGTGTGTGGTTGTGGCACGGCCGGAGGACATCTTCCTTCCTCGGGAACTGGTGAGTGTGAACGCCCCGTCACACTGTGTCCCCCCTCTCTCTTCTTCTTTGGTCCTGCAGTCATTTCTGCTGATCGGTTGTCTTTCCTGGTGCCCTTCGCTCTTTGTTTTGTCTCTTCCTCTTCATCTTTTCCTTGCCATTGTGTCATTTGTTTTCCTTTTTCTCTCTCAAGGGAGCTAACCTCTTTTATGTTGATGCCCCTTTGCCTATAAGCACCACACATGGACACACACAAACACACCCAGAGCACGCTCCGGCCTTCCTGTCCCACTACGGTTTGTTGACACAGCAATGCCAGAGGAAGTCACACACACAAGCCACAGCCGCCCTCACAGGAAACGGACGATATCGCCACGACGCAAGTGTAAAGTGACCGTTTACCTGCGGCGGCTGACTTTGACTGTCACCGGGGACATGTTATCAATAAACACACACTTTCAAACAAATATTCACACAGACAGGTGGGCCCCTTGAAACTCAGCCGTTCTCTGCAAATGATGTTTTCGCCCGTGCGCTTCTATTCTCTCCCCTCTGTCCTCGGTGGTTATTCTGATTATTCCCTTTTCGTTACTTCAAAGAGCTCTAAAAAAGACGCGCAGGGCTTTGTAGTGACTGATGCATATTCACACCTAGAGGGGCTGCAACACCTAGTCCTTGATAAAAACTCGAACACAAGTGCTCTCACACACACACACACAAACACACACACACACATGCTCAGACAAACACATCATACAATCTTTAAACAGCCAAGTTACTGCTTCCGAAAATAGTTTGCCCTCATTAATGGCCCAGCAGTCTTGGCATAACAAGTGCACTTTGAAGAGCCTCTACAGTCTTCATCTAGCACTTGCTTGTATTTGGGCATTAGAGACTTTAAGAGGCGGGGTGTAAGGGAATGGTGGTGGTAGGTGGAATGGGGGGGGGGGGTGTAGAATGAGAGAGAGCCTTCACTCCTGTCTCTGTCGAGGCTGTTGAAGCTGTGGGTGCCCCGTGAGATCTGGCCCTTATCTCCAGCACAGTCCTCTACCTCAAAGCCGGTTTGATGTCCCCTAAGCACACACTCGCTCACACACACACATGCGCATACACACACACACACACACACACACACACACACACATATTTACAGACACACAACAACACACACAGGCACTCTAGAGGTTCTGTGTCATTGAGTTTAGATCGACAGAACCTCAAAAAGCAAAGGATTGCATAAATACACGATGCAGAAATGACCACAGAGAAACCGTTTTTCATTAAAAGCAGCCAAAGAGTGCGTGCAAACACAAGCGCATGCAGTACTTGACAACAAGCAAACCCGACAAAGGAAAAAAGGCACATTCTCGCACATTCTCGACTGAAAAAAAACAAACAAATCCCCACCTTGCCAACATCTATACCCTACTGCAAAATACAAAATAGTCTCGCTTTGCCACGCTGCGGAGCAGGGTCTGGCTAGTCCAAACAGCATTCCGGGATGGGAGAAAAACATGCTCTGGTTTTTCGGCATTTCTTTAAACCAGTCACAATCATCTTGGGTTGTTTTATGCCTCAGGGAAAGTCTGAGGAGCAGTTAACCGTAGTCCTTAGAAATCACCCGGAGTTTAAAATGCCAACACAAAGGAAGCCCAAAGTGACGGATATCCGGCCCAAATGAATTCAATCCGGGGAACGCAACAGAGTAATCACGGAAGTGGAAATTTGAGGATATAGACTAGCGTGGATGAAGAGTTCAGGGAAAGTGTCAGTCACAACAGTACAGAGCAGTATCTAAATGAATAAATCCGGCATCTGACCAAACCTGACCCAAATAAATACGTCCAAGGAAGTCAGCTTTCATAGCTGACCAGTAGTCTATTTGTTAAATGCAGACACAGTTACACTGTAAAGAAATTGCTTGCGATCCCGCTACTGAGCCGGCTCTCTCTCAGTGCTGTTACCTCTGCCAGCTACAGCATCTTATATCTCTATACCCCAACAATTATGCCAGTCTTGCCTCTAATCATGGCAATTTGTAAGGGAGACATGTCATTATTTACCAGTTGCATGCTAACAGGACTTTAACAGAGACTCACTATTAAACTGGTCACGGCCTGTTGACCATTGACACCCAACTGTGTACAATCCACTTGTTCGTTTTTCTTCATTAGTTTTTAATTGAAGGAAGCAGAACAGCTCCATATGTTATTATGAGATCTCTCACTTCAAGGCCTGAAAGAAAAACCAACCAACCAAACCAACAAGTGAGTCTGTGCTGCCTAGGCATACTGTAGCAGTGCACAGCAATATGCTGACTATTACAATGTACAAATAACATGTCCATGTTTGGCAGGTATCATGTTTACCTTGGTTACCGTTTAGTGTGTCAGCCTTCTGGCATTTGCTGATTAGCACTAAACGCAGAGTAAAGGGTAAAGAGACTTTATTTTCACATACATGTAGTGAAATTCATTCTCTGCATTTAACCCCTCCCTCAAGGGAGCAGTGGGCAGCCATTTACAGCACCCAGATCTCCAGGTCTGAACCAGTGCCTTGATCATGGACACTGATTGGAGAACCTAGTACATGTTTTTTGATGGTGGCGGGGAAACCGGAACACCCGGAGGAAACTCTCGCAAACATGAAGAGAACATACATACTCCTATGAAAAGACAGCTGGACTTTTGACCTGAATACAAAAACTTGAATCCTAATTTGTCACATACTCGCAGTACAATGCAGTGATATTCAATTAGAGCATTTACCCCATCTAAGTAGGATGAGCAGGGACACTTTGACATGCGGCGTAAAAGGAGAATGGGATCCACCCGTCCAAAGTTGTCACTGAGGGGCGACCACTCAGTGAGTGAACAATGTCTGAGCAAATATTTGGCAATGCATCCATGGTTGGTCTGCATATTTCACTCGGGCCCAAAGTAGTGTAGCAATCAGCCAGCCGACATCGCCAGAAATACACTCAATAATGCTAATACTCGTCTGTGGGATGAAGGGAGATTAGAGGTCAGCTCTGCTAAACAGCTGCAACCCTGGAGCTGTTCAGGGGTCAGTGTTTTGCCAAAGGACTCTTCAGCAGGACAAACACTTGCTGACACAGCATTTGGAACCGGGGTCATCTGCTTAAAAGGCTGCTTTTTGTCCCCACTGCACCCTCCTGCTGCCAAACTGAGAAGGTTTATATTCTCCACTCCAGCATCCATACATTCGTTTTCATCTGCCTTGTACAAGCAAAGTAGACTCTTAAAGGAAGTCAGGGAACTGCTGATTGATTGGTTTCAATAGAAAGGGTATTGATGCGTGGGGCTCTGTGAAGCTCTCGGCAGAGCCGGAAAGAACACTGGCCTCTTTCAGTCAAAAGAATAACAGTAACGCTGTGCGAATTAGCCTCTTCATTACGATACAAAAGGACAGCGGTCTCCTACCACGTCTCCTCTACTCTCACGCGTTCTCCGAGTAATTAAAAAGTGATAACTTCTAATCACAGTTTTGTTCCTGTCAGCGTTTCTGTGTCTCTGACGCCCGGCGCTCTCATTATATCACAGGGCCTCGTTTTGTTTCAGCGCCGAGATTAGAGAGCGTTTCTAGTGGGTATTGGCGGGAGCGAGATACAGTATGGGTGCGTTTTTGCAAGGGAAAGTGTGTATGTAGCAGAATTGTGAGTTTGCCAAGGACAGGATGGAGGGGTCACTCTGCACATGGGTGACCCTTAGTCGCCGGCAAGCCTAGGCCAGTTCACAGGAAGGAGGGGTCGTCGGGCAGCTTGTCCTCCCGGGCTTATCCCTCTCTACCTTTTTCTTTTTTTCTCTTTCTGTCTTAGAGCTGAAGCTCTTCTTTTACTCTTTTCATTATTCCCCCCCCCCCCCCCCCAAAGCACCAGAATTATCTCTCTATCAGTCATTTTACTTTCTCTTTGTTGTGAGCTAAAGGTGTAAAGCGAAGAAGAGGCAGACATTAAGGCGATTAATTGGCAGCTCCGTCGAGCGCGGCCAGATCTCATCTTAATTGAATGTCGCTCTCACCGCTAATCCCACCGCTTTGAAACCCCCCATTTAGAAATCCTAAGCGACAAAAGGCTCTGTGTGTAATCGCTGTGTATCCCCCCCCTCCCCGGCTTCCCACCCGGGGGTAAGGAAAAAGCTCCCTTTTGTCTTCAAAATTTGGGTGCTGAAGAGGGTGGTCTCTCTCCTGGCTAAAAGCTTGTTAAAGAGCCATTGCTCAGGGCTAACATTGGAGGGAGGGGGGGGTCGCGGAGCGGAGCCAAGGGGTCTCAGCCACCCTGGGGAGGCAATGTGCCCCCAAGGAAAGGGCATTAGAGGGGAAATTGGAGTGTGTGTGTGTCCATTTGGACCACCACTGAGATCCACTTGGTAGTTTAAATAGATTTAAGTGGGCTACAATAAATAAACATGTTTAGTTTATGTGACTTCACATTTTCATAACTTTTTCAATCTCTTGGTTTCTTGCAGAGCCTGCTGTGCTCTGATCTGGCCACCTACACCATGTGTGTTATGGCAGCTAGATCACAGAGGTATTTAAAACCTCCCAGGTTGCCTTCTGAGTCTTCTCAAGTGTCTCTCCCGCAGGAAGCAGCGGCTCGTCTGTCTAGTTCTAATTTTGAGTAGCGGCCCTCTGAAACGCCTTGTTGATAAAAATAAGCCCTGACTGAAAGTCTTGTATTGTGCTGAAATAGAAAATAGATTCCCGGACTTTTGACAGGCTCGTTTTGCTTGTATTAACTTATCGTGGCATCAAGGAACCGAATACAGTGATTAGCAGGAGAGCCACAGTTCTTCTTTAAAACTTGTACAAGTGTGCTGTGGAAACGTGAAACCTGCAGTGAGCATACAGTACACAGAGAATGGACATTTCAGTGAAGTTGGAGACGTCTTGTGTCTGAAAGTATTTGCATATTCAGAGATTCTGGATTGTTAAATGAGGGTGAGCATACACAGTATAATTTTACGAATTTGTACCCAAGTGATTGAACTTGTGGGAAAACCCATATCAGGCACACATTATTATTCAATTAGTATTCTGGAGGGGATCTTTAGATTTTTTCTGAATTTAAATTGAATATGTGTTTTGGGGAAAGTGTGACAGTAGATGGATGGATGACAGGAACAAAGGGGAGAGAGAGACATACACTAAGGAAAGAAGGGCCCCCCTTTTTGTATTTTGTAAGATAATGATTGTATAGTAGTAGTAGTTTAAATACAGAATTATTTACAATTCAATAATGTACACTGTTAAAACACGTGAGGTTGATTGAAGTGTCATCATTGGAGACTATCCTCGGGTTGTTCATTGAATTTTACCTTAGCGGCCTGGTGAATAACGACTTCTGCGTCCTTTCTTTAAGCTTGATGATGACAAATAGCCTGGATGTCAGTCGAACTTAGCCCCGCCCACAACGTTTGAGGTTGGGAAGTTTGGTCTGGACTTGATCCGTCGTGGAGCAGCTATGCTCAAACCAGAGCTGTTTGGACCAATCAAATAGTCAGGGTGGGCTTTATACGATGATGGACAGATGATCAATGGTAACGTAATCAACGACGTCACCGAAGAACGCTGACATTGAATTTGTTTACAACAAAAGTGGCTGCCGCTGGAGAATTGAGATGTGTAGATTTTGCCATCGCGTGCGTCTGTTATAGACGATATCGACAGCACATTCATTTTAATAGAGGAACAGAGAACCACGATCAGGCATTTGTCAATCTTAAAGACTTTTTAGCCATAGTTCCTACGGGATTCGGCAAACCTTCAAGATACATCACATACTCCGTTGCTCTCATTGGTTGTAGGTCTATCCAGTTGAGTGCAGAGGTACTGACAAATGATGTCACCCCGTGTGTTGTATCTGTCTGGTTCTAATGAAACGGCACTGAGCTGTCCAAAGTGAGAGCGGGGACTTGGATCAGTGTGATACTGTACAGTAACGTTCTTTACCCTGACACAGACGCCCATCCAGGTTCAGATCCTCTACCTTTGCTGGCTTTTGAGCTCCGACTGACACTTTGGAACTGAGCATGCCTCCCGGCCTGAAGGCTTTCACAAGCTGTTGTTTTAATTTGGCACATGGACGAAGCAGCACAGAGTAGTGCTGACAGAAGGGAGAATGCATTTGATGCCTGGAGGATCACAGCGAGGATGAGACCGAGCTCCTAAAGTCAGGAATTTCACAAAAATGATACTGGGGCACATATTTGACTCCCACATCCTTGAACACTGTGCCGGGATGACGTGAACACGGATTTCTGATTGAGGAGCAGGCGAGTCTGATGTAAGGCTCCCGCAATCCTCACGTGGGTAGTCAGATCTTTAAAGCTGTAACAGCTGGTGTGTATGGCTGGTGTAATGTATGCATATTCCTACAAGATTCCCTTTTTTTCCATTTTCTTGCTTTCTAGTTCTTGAGTGCCGGTTGCCTTTATTTTAGTGGACTGAATGAATCTCACACTCACAACCAGAGTAAGAAGAGCAGGACAAAAAATGTGTGTGATCACATGCATACACACCCATTTCTAAACCTTCCATCCACTTGGGAGTAAAGTGGTGCTGAGGCCCTCTTTTCCCCGGGTGGCTGAACCTGGCATTTCTTTCCTGCTCTCCTTTCTCCTAATGACAGACATTTCCCTTTTTTCTCTTTGTTGCCTTTTGTCTCTCTCCCCCATCTTGCCTTCTGTTGCCACCGCCACAGGCACTTTCTTACCATTAAATAGCAGTGGGTGAGTGGGGCGGGTGGGTGAAAGATGTAGAGGGAGACCTGTATAAAGTAGAGATGGAACAAGCTAGGGAGGTGAAAGAGGAATGAAGAGGGGAGACGCAGAAGGGAGAGATGTACAGTGAGATTGAGAGATTAGGATGAAATGTAAAGAGTGAGGAGGGGGAGTGTGAATGAGAGAAGCGGGTATACCTCAGGGACGGGTTATTACTTTTAAATGCTCCTCTGCGCTTCCACCCTCGTCCCTCCGCTCCTTTCCTCTCCCTTCCTCCCCCACAGCGCTCCAGGAGGAGGTATGAAAAGGTTATTATGTTTCCTTTAGAAATCGCTCGCTCTCCGTCTGCGCCTTTCATCTCCAAATGGAATAACCTCTCTACAGTAGCTTTCTTCTTATTCTCACTACTACCTTCATCTCTCTTACCAGAGCACAACACCTGCTCCTTCGCCCTCTTTTCCTTTCTTTTACTTCTCATATTTCCCCCTCTCCCCACAGCCCTCATCTGAGTCTTTAATCCATTTCTCTTTTCTTTTCACTCCGTTTTCTGTCTGCTTTTTGGTGTCGAGTGTAATCAGCTTGGTGTAGGAGCGTGCATTATCAGCCTGTGCATTAGATATGGTGCTCCTACCTCAATCATGACTGATTATACAAAGCACTCAATATGTAAAGTCGGTTATAGGTGTATGAACAGGCTCTTGCCTGTCTAGAACAGCAAGGTTTAACATGGCATTTCAAGGAAAATCTGAACTTGGGGAAAAGTCATAATGTTTTCGCATATTTTCTGTCTTTCAGAAAGGTGAAGAGGTCAGCAGTCTGGTGTTGGAGGACGGCAGGGAGCAGCTGATGTACGAGATCCCCCTCAATGAATCGGGTTCGGCCGGCCTGGGGGTCAGCCTGAAGGGCAACAAGTCCAGAGAGACCGGAGAGGACCTGGGCATCTTCATCAAGTCCATCATCCACGGGGGGGCCGCTCACAAGGTAGAGAGGATCCTCATATGATGGCTGTGCCCGGTGCCACAGGTTCTTTAGCAGCCGTTTTCTGAGGCCTTTTGCATCCCTCTGAGGGAAAAAACCACAAAGAAAAGCAAAACATGTCACAAACCTAACCTGTTTAAAACAGTACTACATCTGATCTAAAGGATGACTCCCGTTTATTGTAACACTTGACTTATTTTTGTACTTTTGTCCAGCCTTCCTTTCAGCAATGGCAAACATACATCCCCAAAAAAACAGTACACATAGTATGGAATTTAAAAAAAAATACTACAACAGTGATCTTTTTACACATAGATTGATAGAAAATAAAATATGATCTGAAACTTGCAGATATATGTTTGAAAATGTGTGAAACGTCTCCTTCCTGTAGTAATATGAAGGTTTCTGTATGGAGCCAAAAGGCCTCATTAAGTTTTTACCATCACAGAGGCAGTTTGGTGCCTTTAAAGAGCTCCTTAAAAATACATCAAACGTGAGAAATGAGAAGTATTTCAGTAACATTTTAAGTGCCACACAGCTTTCTGTATTCAGAATACATTATCTATTTAGGGGTTCTTTTCAGTTCTCCCCCCCCCCCACCCACCTTGCTGTATTTGTTTCCCCTTCTTTATGATTTGCTTCTCTGTTGTTTTCTCTCATCTCATCTTACTTTGCACTTCTCGCCTCGTCCTCTCACTTCCTGTCTTTCTCCGAGGCCCGCCGTCCCTGGACCTTTGACTCCCATTGACCCCAAGTCGCGGCCTCCTAACACCAGCGCTGCGGGCGTCTTATCTTTATCACTCAGTCGACACTTCAAGCTGGGAGTGTATCAGAGGGGGGGGAAACATCAGTTTCAGCACTTCTGAGATTCCTCCACTTGGCTTCAATATCTAACCCCCCCCCCCCCCCCCCCCCCCCCCCCCCCCCCCCCCCCCCCCCCCCCCCCCCCCCCCCCCCCCCCCCCCCCCCCCCCCCCCCCCCCCCCCCCTCACATGTCACAACTCCTCGTGCCCCTCGTTGCTGCTGCCAGATCTGCGCTTCACGTCGCGGAGGCCCAGACACGAGTGTGACGTTGTAGATAAACGGCTGGATCTGGGATCAGGGCTGCTAGACAGCGGCTCCCCGAAGTGCCCTCAGAAGTAGTTTTCCGACAGCTGCCGATGCGGATAGCGCTACAACAGAATGGCCTAGTAAGTTCTCAGGCTGGCTGCGAAGCAGGTTTCTGGGACAAGATACCACATAAGAGGAAGAAAGACAGGCAGAAAGAGAGACGGACAGTAGCGAGGGAGGGAGGAAACCCATTGAAAGAAGACACAGCGGGTGTATGAGTGAGCGAATGGAGGGAATGTAAGAGGGAAGAAATGAGCGGGATCAAACAATAGAGAGATGGAAAGAGGCGGAATAAGAGGAGAAAGAGAAAATTGAAAAGTGGAGACACTCAGCAGGAACACAATACATGAGTGTGTGTGTGTGAGTGTCCTCCTCGATGTTGATGCATGCTAATGAAAAGCAGCTAAGGGGCCTGATGAGGCTTTGCAGTAGCGGGCCGGGCCGGTACAGAGGGGGGAACCCGGGTGTCCCCTGAGTCACACACCAACACACACAGACACAATCACACAGCAGGCAAGAAAGGGAGGAGATGAGGAAGAGTCATGGAGAGATCTAACCTATTTCCATTAAAGAGTTTTGGCTGCTGTCGCAGCCCGGGGCCTCAATTATATCCGAAAAATGTTCTTTGACTTTACTCCTGATCCTGTCATGCAATCGTATAAAAGAGTGCGCTAAAGAAAACAAATTAAAATTACATGCAGCGTGCTGCCGCTGCTTAGTTGGAGTGTAGAGATATTAATAGGGAATATCACAGCCACCACCAACATACATTTTTTATGACATTCTTGGATTTGGTGTGTGTGTGTGTGTGTGTGTGTGTGTGTGTGTGTGTGTGTGTGTGTGTGTGTGTGTGTGTGTGTGTGTGT
>NC_048430.1:6303212-6364437 GCF_013103735.1 Etheostoma cragini
CCCCCCCCCTCTCTTTCTCTCTCTCGCCCTCACTTGCCCACTCTTCCACTCTCTCTCCTTCCCTCTCCCTCTCCCTCCAGGGCACTATTCCGTGTTGCCTCTCTATGAGAGGCTGCTATTTAAAACACTTAGAAGTGATTTAGTGCCCACAGAGGCTATTCCATTAGCTGCTCTATGTATTTATCATGGTGCTGCCGCTCTCAGTAGATTGCTAACTCTACAGTTTTCTTGCCTTCCCTCTATCTTCCATTTTCTACTTTACTTTTTCTCTCTTTCTCTCTCTTTCTCGCTTTCACACACACACACACACACATACATTTCACACCTCTCCCAATTTCTCTTCTCACATAGAACTTTATTGGGGACCAGTCCTGTGTGTCTTATTTTATGTAAGATTTGTGCTCTGTAGTTTTTTCTCTTTTTCCCACCCTAGCATTTTATTATCCTTTGTTTATTATAAAACAGCAGCATAGAGCAAATAAGACGTATTTCAAAATGCCTGCATTAGATCAAATGAAATCTGGAAAAAAATCTCCATCCGTTTAATACTTATCCCATTACCACCAACTGTTTGTTCTGCTGCTAATTCACTTCATGCTAATGAGGTTAGCTGCATTGTAATGCTGATAACTTCCCTGTCTCCCAACAGGACGGCCGCTTGAGCGTAAATGACCAGATGATAGCGGTGAACGGCGAGTCGCTGCTCGGTCGCTCCAACCACGCTGCCATGGAGACGCTGAGACGCTCCATGTCGTACGAGGGGAACGCCAGGGGCACCATCCAGCTCGTTGTGCTCCGACAGGTACAGTCTTATCCCACTTGGAACATTTCTGGAGTGTCATGGGATTTTTGAGAGGTGTATTCCACGCAGGCAACATTTTCTGAATGTAAAATGAGTGTGTTTTACATGTTTCACATGTTGTTAGATTCCAACCGAGCTGGATTGAAAATCAGACTCTTCATGTTCGGAAAAACAACATTGACAGCAGATACTGACGTTTTGAGGTCATGAAAGTGCTCCAGCTTGATTTTGGAATGCAGGATTCTTACAGTTCTGCAGAAATTACTCAAGAGGGGGAAAAGTATATCTTGTTGATATTATCATATTACCATGCTAATGCGTAATATTTAAAGTGTGGCTTATTGTCGTACTTGTGTGATGTTTTCACGTCCTTCCTTGTGAAGTTTTGGTGGATGTGGGGCAACACGCTAGAAGTTTCAGTTTGGTTGGATAGATTTGGTGGAACATGAAACATTTAGGGGTGCTTATGCATTATGAAATCCTCTGCTCAGCCTGACACGTTCAATGACTATTCAGACAGTAAGTAGCTGCCAGAGTTTTGACAGCAGAATCAATGACACGAACCAGCCACATTAGGATCACTTCTCTGCCCTGTTATGATCATTGAGGCCCGCTCTAAACATGCTCTACTGTACATAGTGGAAGCAGCTGGCCGACATGCGTGACAGCAATATGAAAGAGACATCAGCCCAGTTATTGCAGTAGGGATTAGAAATTCTGTGTCTGTTCCTCAGTGTAAACAGCGAGAAATGAGACATGAGGCGACCTCTTGCCGCCCGGTAGAGCGTGACTACATGTAGGCTGAGTCCTTGGCAGCGGCCCGGATTTGAATCCGACCCTCTCTCTTCCTCCTTTCCTGTCTATCTGCAGTATCTAATAAAAATACTACATAATACATAATGAAATCATCAAAATAAACACTACGTTTTTTGAAAAGTCTTACAGGTGGAACACACAACATTTAGTTTCAGCACCCATCTTATCCAGTCCGTCCCTCAACACCGGGCGCGTAGTAACTAAAACAAAAAAAATAAAAATATGAAAATAAATTAGCCAGGTTTATGGTGATTTTAGCTGTTTTGACGTCTCACAGCGAGATAGGCGATCAGGCACACAGAAGGGCCACACACACATCTAGGCTACAACAATTACCACATTTTTCCTTAGTTCTACCAGTTATATCTAACTTTTCATTTCTTATTTTCTACAGATGGACAGTGCCAACCCTGAACCAAACCCAGCTACAAATGGGTCCTCCACCCATCAACTGAACAACAATAAAGGCTCCAGCTATCAGGTACGAGTGAGTGACGCCTGCCACCAGCAGCAGCCTCCTCCGCCTCACCGCTCCGCCTCCCTCCTCCCCACGCTGAGGAGGCGGGCGTCAGAGCCGCTGCCTCACAGCCACAGGCAGCGTTACACACAGAGGCCAGGGGAAACCTGTGGTCATAATCAAAGGGAGAGGCGGAGTGGTTACACATTTGGCCTCACACAGCGAGATATTGAGCAAAGTGATGATGAAGGGGGGTACACACACAAAGAGGTTCACAGACCGGCTACGAGGTACGAGTTTGGGTTTGTCTCTCACAGCCAGACACTGAGCAGCTTCAACAGGCCCACGGAGGGAAACCTAAACAGGGAACGCTACGATTTTGGATACACACATGGACACGCGCGTAGCCGAACGCTTGCAGATGTGCCGGGCCGCAACTTGCACGATAACACGCGCGTTCACACGTTCGTTGGCGCTCAGGGCAACACACACGTCCGCCGTTCCAGGCACACGCGCAGCCGCACTCTGGACGCCGTCCACGCCGCTCAGTGTAACAGTTACACTGAGAACATCAGGGCGATGGCAGGGCAGATGTACGGGGACCCACCCACACACAGCAGGATACACACCCGCAGTCCCAACAGAAACACACACACATCTGCAGACAGATACCTAGACGCACACACGCATAACTACGCGCACAACCGGGCTCTCACCAGACACCAACACCTCCAGCTCTCTGGAGGACTCTGACACACTGTGTGGGCGTGTGTGTGTGTGTTTGTGTGTGTGTGTATATATATGCAGGCTACTTTGCCAAATTTGCAATTATAATCATGATCTGAATTAAAATTTGTGAAAAAACATTGCACTTAATAGCTTAAAAATATCTATTCAAAATTATGAATAGTTCCTATGAGGTTATATTTTCAAGGATATGAAGAAAGGAAATGCTCCGGTGTCCTCTTTTGCACCAGATTTGTGATGTGTAAACACAGTGCTTTTTTAGTGGTCGATGGTGTGGTAGCTCATTAATCTGGCTGAAAGCTTCTCACTTTTTGCCAACACCACTAACTGTCACAGCATTAACTTTTAGCTCTCTTTTTAAAATATCACCCATAAACTCAATGCACTACTAAATTCTTCTCTGTACACAGCCTCCGTTCTGTCACATCAACCTTAACTCACTTAAATAAGGTTAACTGGGTTAACTTTACACTGTTGATCTGCTCTTTCCTGTTTTGTCTATTTGCTTACAGTTTTATGTTAACTTGTCTTTTTTTAATTTCAGTACTTTTTTAAGAGGACGCACTCCCGCTTTTCTGTCTCACCCGCCTGTTTTTCCTCTGTTAAATAAAGCTAATCTGAATCCTGCTGCATGCCTGTCTGTTTCTCTGTTGGGTTTTCACTGGCTGCTTTCTCCTTTGCACCGCTCCCTCTTTATTAAATCACATTTGGGTTCCTGTTCTCTCTGTTTTGGCCACAGTCTCTTTATTCTTTTCTTTTAGCCTTCTCTTTATCCTTTGTTACTCACTCTACGCAGAATACCAGTACACGTTATACACGGAAAATTCCCACATTCATTTTTTTGAACCTACCACAAACAACACCAAAAGTGTAGATAATCTCAGCAATAGTCGCACATTCACAGCAATAGAGTATATGGAACGTATTTCCGGAATATCTAATAAAAAATTGACATAAGCATAGACACAGTATTCATGCATGCTCCATGTAGCTGTGAACACAACCCCTTTCATATGTGATAATTGTGTTGAAAATCCGACTGCATGGAACGTGTTAACCTTTGCTTATTTTTACCTCCATCTCTTTTGTGCGCTGTTGTAAAAACGAACAAAAAGTCTCCTAACTTTGGCAGTTTCTTTATTCCCGAATGGAAACATGTGAGCAACATTAGAGTCAATCACAACGTTACACAAGAAGTTGTGTTCAAGTAAGGCTTAAAAAGCAGCGCAAAGGGACGGACTGATGAAATCCACAAGCATGACAGACGGTGAAAAAATGGCTGTTTCTTAGTTAATTTTGTCTATTCAGCTCCATGTTGAACCATGACTGATTATTTCAGACGCTTATAAAGATGTTTCACACGTTAAAGCAGATGCTTAGCGATAATAGTGTGCAAGAGAGGGAGTAACGACGAGAGGGTTAGTGGGTGGACTGACATTGACCCGCCCATTGTGGCGTTTTCCTTCTTATGAAAATGTGTGCGTGTGTGTCAGTTATCCAAGCCTGCAGATAAATGCTATCAAACCCAGTGCAAAGTTCAGTATATATCTGCATAGTCTCATCCCGAATCAGCCAGTCTGGTGGCAGCGTGATAAAACAAACGCTCCCTAAAGCAACGCTCCCAGAGCCCCTAAGCTCTCACAGTCTCTGTCTAGATCTGGATTTCCATGCGGGGTCTGGGTGATATGACTTTAAATCAGAATCACAATTCATTTACCTTTTTATAAAAAACAAAACATATATATATTTTTATGCTGGATTCTGACTGTATTGACATTGGAGTTATGAGTACATCCAGGTAAGTAAAAGATCCAGTTAGTATGCTGATGTTAGCATTGAGCTCAAAGTAGTTAGTTTAGAAAAGTGTAATGATATTGGCATAATTGCTGCTCCCATGCATCTTCTGCTATGTGATCAGCAGTTGGCGCATTTGAATATTGCTTGGTATAGGAGCTTAACATCTGGCTACCATTAGTTTACACTAAAGACAATCAATCAATCAATCAGTCAAAATGTATTTATATAGCACGTTACAGCAACCAGCAGGTATCCAAAGTGCTTAACATCAGAAACCAAGAGTAACAACACATATGATACAATAGAAAGAGTGAACATTAAAACTGTAAAATCAGAAAAGGATACAAAGAATGAGCAACTTTGTTGTAAACCAACCAATTCTTGAAAGAATAGCTCCTATTTTCTGATAGATTTGATTTCCTTTTTGCAGGTTAGAAACCTTTTTATTTGCTCCCACACACGTTTGAAAGTCATCGTTATTTATTTTTTATTCTTTTTTGGGCTAAAACATTTTCATAGACTTCTTTGGAAAATGTAACCATAACGGCTTGCCCCTTTTTGTTTTTTGCACTGATGGTCATACTGGAAGAATTCTGACTGCCGCAATAACCTCCCTCATGAAACAGAATTGGAACGCTAAACCGAAACCACTACACCATATCAGTGTCACTTATTTATTTTCATAGCACCTTTCATTCAGGTGAGTGCAGCTCAAAGTACCTAAATGGTAACTGACCAACTAAAATATTAAAAATAGATATTAAAATCAAAGAGGAAAACCAACACCATTTCCAGTGTTTGATCCCTTTCTGTTTCCGTTCTGCTCTCCATCCCCTGTGGAGTGATATGTGGGTGGGGCGGGTGACACAGTAGGATGAGGCAAAGCTAAGCCTCTCAGAAACCTATTGTATGCGGCTGTAGGGATCCCCCCCCATTTACTTATTGTTGTGGGATTAAAGTATCTGACAGCCTGTCTGCCAGGCGGCTTCAAAAGCCACAGGCGAATCATCAGTTTGTAAAGACGAATGGATGGATGGATGGATGGATATGGGGCTATGATGTGCTTTAAGTGTCACTGGCACATGCAAAAGAGCTGTCAGAACTTTGTGTGCAAATGCATAGGACACGCACATATATGTGCACAAATTGATTGACAGCTATGATGTAGCAACATATTAACATGCATGGTAGATACTAATGATACCCCAGGGACTCCATGACACTGTGCACACACCCAACCCAATGCTTTGATATGATGAAGATATCGGAACACCTTTCATTATTCCAAGGATTATATTCACGTCACGCCTAAATAAGTGTGTGTGTGTGTGTGTGTGTGTGTGTGTGTGTGTGTGTGTGTCTGTGTGTCAGTCAGCGACAGCAGTAACCTCCATCTCTTTGACCAGCATTGGCTTCTTTCATCCTTCACCAGCACCGATTCCCACCAGTACTTCAAGTCCCTATCTCCATCAGTAGGGTGGGGGGTCCTTTGTAGTGCTGGGCTGTTCAATAACGTGCCTGTCACTGCTCTCAGGATTGTCACAATTACTGTGTTTCCAATTGTGCACATGAAGAGAGTCGCCATTTATTTTGCAGTAACACAGCATTGAAGCCAGTTTTCAAAGGGCTGTCAAGGGCGATCAATTTATGTACATATACCTCTGTACACTGTGTGTGTGTGTGTGTATATGTGTATGTATATGTATATGTATGTGTATGTGTATATATATATATATATATATATATATATATATATATATATCCTTTTGTAAGATGTTTTATTCTTCTAGTCCGAGTCCACAGTCAACTGCCTCTATGTCGAATAGAAAAAGTAAAATAAAAACTTGGCAGCCAAATGACTGATGCGTTGACACGCTCACGTTCTTACATTATTCTCAGACACAGAATGTGCACAGTGCTCTTCCTCTAGCCAATCCAAATAGAAAAATAATATTCTTGCACATTGCTGTATGTGCAATGTGTGACTTGGAGAGCATTCTCCTGCTAAATGTCTTGCTGACATTAAGCAAAGGGAACGCTTTTTTTCCGTCTTAATGGATGACAAATTTCTTCTTTAATTATGATCAACTTGACTACTTTGTGATGTTTAGCTCATCACCCACACTACCAGTCTACTCCAAGCCCTCCGAGGATTGTTCTAAATCTGCTCATGTTTCCTCAAAGCCTTTTTCCCACATCACCATCTGAGATGGATCATAATTGATTGGTTGCAGAATGTGACTATTACAAAATGAATGTAAAATCCTATTTTTCTTCTGCGGAGTAGGTGTAAGTTGGACCAAACTGCAATTGCTCTATCCCCAAGAACAGTCCAGATTTGTTTTTGCTTTGCTTTCATCAGAAGTTAATCTACCTGTAATATTAATGAGGAATAGACCCAGGATAAATAATGAAAGGCTTTGACTGATACACTGTTTTTTGTAAGCATTTTTGGATTTGTAGCTGATATTTTGTTTGATACTGTATACACCAACAGTGGACCACAATGGCTGATATGCGATAAACAAAAGGAATAAAAAAAGACATTAGTCCTATCCTTCTGGGTACTAAGAGACTTTAATCTTCTTATGTGTGAGGCAACATCATCCATTTTTCATGAGTGACAACTTAGGCTTGGATTTGGCACATAGTTTTGCAAATGAGCCCTTAATAACCATTCTCATTCATCTCTTTCTTTGTTGACAGGAGCCACGGGGCCACAGTGCATACCAGGGGCCCTCAGGGCCCTCCAAACCCCCGTACACAGAGCCCACTATGAACGGCGCAGGTCACGCTCCAAAGACAACCAACAACTATGCGTACGGCAACTCTGGAAGTGGTGAGCACGCACCCGATAAATCACCCTGTGCACAATATTTGTCCATTTGAGCTGTCAGATAGTCAACATTAGGCTTTGAGTGTTTGTGTACTCCCGTTATCTGTGACTGAGTGTGTACACACAGTATGTTTGTCAGCGTGTGTGTGTGTGTTTGGGGGTGGGTGTCTATACGTGTGTGTTTGCCGTTGCTGCACAGCATGACACCCCGCCAAGACTCCTGGCATTGTTGCCTGTTGCAGCCACTTACAGCACTGCATTCCAGAAAGTTCATATTCAGTATATTTCCCAGCGCTGTCCTTATGTCTCTTTCCACTTTCTCCCCTGCACATTTATTAGCTATATTAACTAATAGTCATCAGCTCTGTTTTTCCAAACGCAGCGCTTGCTTTTCATGTGCAAACGATCTGACCTTGGAATCGTTACGCTGATGAAACTGCTTCTAAGTGGGCCAGATTTGCATACAGGGTATTGTGCTGTTGTGTTAAAAAGACTAAGAAGCTGTTTTAAATTCATTCTGTATCTCTCTTCCTTCTTCTCAGTCACCCCCTGGGATGCAGGGAGCTAGAGATGCTTTTCTCTGTCAGCTCTCCCTCAGACTGGAGTGGCAGTACAGTTAGTCATTTTATACGGGGGGGGGGGGGGGGGTTTGAAAAAGGGGCTTTTAGTAGAAGGGATCATTCTGTGTGTTATGGTGTGTGTTTTGCTGTTTTAATTAATTGTATAGAATTATTCTGACTTCACTTTGACAGTCCGTGATTATCCATCAACATACGTTCTTAGAATTATTCATACTTTCTGCTTTTTTAACTCAAAAGTTAGATATAATTTCATATAGGCTACATGTGGTGTATTGACCACAAATTCCCCAAATTAGTGTAAATTTAGTCGTAAAAAAGTTTTAAAAAACTTTGAAAATAACCCAAGGAAGAGAGAAAAACATAACAGTTAGCCGGAAAGACAACTCAATAACTAAATGTATATGGAATGTTTATTTATGTGAGTATGTGTGTTTTTGTAATCCATATGCTTTCTAAATGTAGACCTTGCTAAGATCTGTATTGATAATATTCCTCCTCAAATGAAAGCCCCGCTGATTTTCATTGTCTTATGTCTGTGTAAGAAGCATATTGTATTGTTTACAGTTTTTGGTATTTTATTCTCATTCTAAAGGTAAATTGTTTTCTGAAATTAAAATATGTAATATACATTGAATTCAGATAACTGGTCATGTTGCAGAAAATGCCATTACATTAAGTCAGAAAAAGTGTTGCTCCACATTAGGGCTTAGATCGGGTCCAAAGAATCAAGCCCGACCCTACCCGGGCCTGTGCACGTCGTGTCTGAGACCGGCTCCACCCGACACATTAACTACAGAAATCTGTTTACAGTTATCTTAATGAATAATGCAACAAGGACTACCCGGAGCCACGGGAGAAGCTGGAGATGCAAAGCTTTCTCCCCACCCAATTATGCTAATAAAGTCATGATTAAATAAACAAGTGCTTACATAATGGCCCGGCCCGAGGATAGTGGCGGAAAATATTGGCCACAAGTTCGACTTGGGCTAATCTGAACTTTACTCCACATCCTGCTCCGTTGAAGCCAAACTTACAGTCTGTATTTGAATATCCTTCCCTGTGCTGATTAAGACACTTAGAAACACGCTTACAGAATGTGTTTAGCTCATATTGCCAGTTCAGTTAAAAGCATAAAGAAAATAACCCAAATATTTACTGAAAATCTGTTCAAATCAACAAAACAATCGAACACCTTTTCTGTATTCCAAGTATTCTTTGGGAAAAAAATCAGTGTAGTCTTTTTTTTTTTTTTTTACCTCTTGGCTTGTTATGTTTCTCTTCAGCTCCGTATCACGCTGCGGCCGCCAATGGCAGCTACGGTCACTACGGCAACAACGAAGAGGAGTTTGAGGACGGCTTCCCTCCGCCACCCTCCCCTAGCACTGTGGAAGAAATCAATAGATCCTTACTACGCCACAGGTACCCCCCCCACACACACACACACACGCACACACACACAACACAAACATGCAAGCTCCAGTGCACTGCACCATCAGCACTCTATTAAACTACACACAGGGTAGAGTTATTATATTCTAATGCAACTCTTAATATAGGGCGCTGTTATGAGATAAAGAAGAGCCATTACACTAAATATTACGAGGCTCATATGCATTATTTAGAGTATACAGTCTAATTGCGATAGCCTTTTTGTATTATGCATGAGTCATTATATCATAATAGAGTCAATTCTGTAGGAGTTCAACGGCGTAGAAAGAGCTATGATACTTCTGCTAGTATCCTAGTATCCTGTGTGTGTGTGTGTGTGTGTGTGTGTGTGTGTGTGTGTGTGTGTGTGTGTGTGTGTGTGTGTGTGCGTGTGCGTGCGTGCGTGCGTGCGCAGTATCTCATGTGGTCAGAATCAGAGTCCGGCATCAATATACTCATTTCCCTGAAAGTTTAACAGAGACAGTACATTCTATTGTTTTCCTGAATCATGCCATCTGGAGTGGAGGAAATTGAATGATCTGTTTGTATTTTAAATTTAATTTACTCCTTCTTGTTTTGGTTGATGTAACCGACAAGTCCCCACAAAACTTTTGGACCATGGCTGCGCCGGTTCAAGACCGAGTATTGATCATTTGGTTGCTTGACAGTGAGGTTCAGATGCGGTCCAGGAGCGGTCCAGGAGCGGTCCCGGCAGGTTTCTACTCAGACGACGTCAACAGACCTCGCAACAGAGCGTCCAAGAGCATGGACCTGGGTGAGTGTTCACACACTCACACCCCCCTCATCAATGAAAGAAGCTGTTGTTTTAGTTCCCACCAGATTGAACGCGTTTCCTGGGGCGGAAACCCGTACCAGCCATATTGTTGTCTCAACCCTCACAAACCAGCCAACCAACATAAGTGTCTAATCACGGAGCCAGACTACACACACACACACACACACACACAACCACAACAGCTATCACATGCCTCTTATCACTACATTTCTTTGTTGTGATATGTAGCCCTCTCCCATTATCCCCGGCCTGAGGGGAATTGACCCACTGAACCCATAAACCCAGGGGCTTTCCAACGAACTGGATGAACACGCCGTCTTGTGTGTGTGCGTGTGTGTGTGTGTGTGTGTGTGCGTGCGTGCATGCGTGTGTGAATTAAAGGCATGAGGTTTCCAATCTCCTGGCTTGCTGTGCATGAAAGGTGAGAATGAAGGGGCTTATTTCTTCATATTAACCCCGAGCTGACCCCGTTTCTCCTTTCCTCTTTTTCGGTCTGTCCTTCCAATCTGCTTTCTATATCTCTTCTTTTTCCCTTTTTTATACTTTCCTTCAATTGTCTTTATCACCCCTGACTATTGGGATGTGGTCTTTCTTTCCTTTTTTACCCTCATTTCTCAGCATTTCCTCCATCTTTGTTCATCTCTGTTTCAGCGCTTTCTTTCTCCATCTAAAGCCGGCGAGTTCACTGCTCTTGCTCTCTCCTATCCATCTCTCCTTCTTCTCTGCCTCGCTCTGATTTCCAATCGTGGTTCATTAGGTTCAGTGGATTGGCTTTCTTCCTTCAGCGCACGCCTCTGCCACCCAAGCTGATTGGCTTTCATTATGGACGAGGGCGGTCTGCACACGCGGCCACGCACACTCAAACACACACTCTCTCTCTGCTCTATTCCACTGAGGACCCACTCCAATACCCACCGCTATCCGCCTCCCCTCTCTAGCTTCTACCTCCATCTCTGGCCATCCTCCATTTCAATCTGTTTTTTTGTGGTTCTATTCATCCATCGCTCTCCAAAGTGCTCAGGGTTCAAACAAGGTAGCAGAGCTCTGTGTGTGTGTGGGTGTGTGTGTGTGTATACAGTACATGTGTAAAGATGGCAGGAAGCTCTGAACACATACGACCTCAGAGGCTGACCCTGTCCACCCGTTTTGTATTAAAAGAGCCTCTGGAGAGTTTCTCACATGTCAGTCTTTACGGTCACATGTATCTGAGCTTTAGCCGCACCACAGAGCAGGTTAGCTTTTATTAAACACCACTTGACAGAGGGAGGTGAGCTTCTTTTTTTATTGACCCTGGATGCCTTAGCAAATAGTCTGTTGACTCAGAGCTTACACACACACACACACACACACAGAGAGAGAGAAATCCACGCCGCCTGCTGATGCAGTGAATAGTTGAGTCACTGACACTACAGCTGGACCACAAGTGCCTGAAAGCACCAGAAAGAAGAGTTTTCACTTTCATTTGCATTGTATAACATTAGAATGTCAAATAAAACACTTTAATACATAATGTAATCAAGCAAGTATGACGGAAGGGACAATAATGGAAACCGATGCATTTGGCAGTCAATATTCTGGTTTGGATTGGCTTTGAGATGCTCAAAATGCATTCCAACATCAGACCTTTTACTAGGATGTGTATGGACTACACATCCAAACTAAGTTATTTGGTGTGCCATGACTCGGGTTGAATTCAAAGCAAGTACTTTCACTATTCAAGACAGACTGTGACTGGAGTTAGTGACATGCACGGCGGATTAGTATATGCGTCTCAACAGGGGGGTTTACCGCTGTTTGCGGCCTGTTTACAGCTTGCGGTCAGCTCTGTGCGTTGCTAGGGTTGTTGTACACGCAAACCAACTAGCCAACCATTAGCAAGGCTGAGGTTGAGATGCATGCCCACAAGAAAAGCCCACATCTCTGGTCAGAACGAGAAACACACCTACTTTTAAACAGTGTGAAAGACTAGGGTATCAACCGGTCAGGTTTTAAGATATACGCAAACATCCCAACTGCAACCTTTTTCCGGAATATTATGTGCATGTAAATGTAGTTAGGTTATCAGTATCAAATATTTACCCATCACCTATCAGATAGATACCCAGCCCAAAATGTAATCACTGGATATAATGCAGGATCAGCCCTATGTGGGATCCTCTGGAGCTTCATGTCATTCATGCGCTGACCCTCTTTCTCAGTTGGTAACAAACAATCGAGGTAGTAACAAGGTCTTCAAATCCATCATTCGGTCGAGTTTGGCCAGTTCTGATGATTGTGGCTTTTCTTCTCTTTCTGTGGCTTCTTCACAGTAGATCTACAGAAGAGGGACCAAGTGGCGTAAGCACATTCCAGGCCCAAATACTTGCTCAAACACTATAGTGCTCAAACACTGTGGGACACAAAGGAAGTCTGGACACTGTTAGGCTCCAAATAAATCCTTTTTTTTTTCTCTTTTCAAGTTAACCAAGATCTTCCTCGCTGCTTCTTTTTTTCACCAGTTGATTGGTTGATCAATTGCTTTTAAAGTGAAGCTGTGGTAGTAGGAGTGTTCAGTTTGCATTAGCAGTGACTTAATACAGGTCTGACCCTGTGTGAGTGAGAAGTGTAACAGTGGGGCTGATGCTGTGGCAGTGAGATCAGATTGTGCTGGATTACATGCATGCATTATTTCCTGTGAATCCCATTGAATGGTCATTGCAGAAAAACTACCAACCGTAAATATTTCCGAAAAATGGGTTTGATTTCATAAATATCCCAAGGATTATGACTACAAGCAGTGTCTGAAATATCAAGCAGTGCATGACCAAACAAAACAATGAAAACAATCCCCCAGCAGTGTGAGAAGTTCGTTAGTCAGACAGTATGGAGCCATGCAAGAGTAAATGGAGACTAGGCCTAATAGTCCAACAGCTTCCAAAGCACATTCATACGTTCAGAGACCAAGAGGTCAAATCTGGATGTGAAGAGAAACCCACGGAAACCGATCCAACACCTACACTGACTCCCTCTGTTTCATTAGCTCTCTACCTCTTTCTCTCTCTCTCTCTCTCGCTCTGTTTGTCTCCACACGTCTCTCAGTCCCTTTGGATGTCTCTGAAACTCCCTTTTTTCCCCTCATCCTGGCTCTTTTACAGTTTATCTTTCCTCAACTTACTCGCAGCTTCTGTCTGTCCCTTCTGTGACTCTGTCTTTGAGACTCCCCTGTCTCTCTGTGTCTTAGACTCAAGCCCACATTTTCTCTCTTTCACTTCCTCCTCTTTTATATTATCATTTTTATATTTTACCGTCTCCCTCTGTCCTCCACTTTCCCTTACCTCACACCATGGAAATGCATACTGTACATTGTGTGAATCCACTTATATTAGCCAGTTATGCTAGCCACACATACAGTATGGAACACTGTAATGTAGCTGGCTGGAGGTCAAAAGAGGGTTTCTAAATGTGTAGCCTTGCACTGGGGCCCGAGAAGACAGATGTGGCTGCTGGCCATGCAGACTTCTATCTTTTCTCTGCAGAAAAGGAAGCTTTTCACTATCTGTCAGGGTCCTATTGCCTGGCATAGCTTTTCTTCTAAACTTTAAAAGTATTCCTTTTTTTCTATGTTATCTGGCACGTGTGCACAAGAAACGTATTTCTATTTCTTTGTTTTGGCTGCTATAGATGTTTTTTCGCGGGATTTTATGATGCAAGCTCTTTTGATCTGCCACACCCCATAACCCTGCACTCCCTCCTCTCACAGTTTATCACTTCTTCAGGCTTCTCTCGTCCTTTCAGTGCTGTCCCTTCTTCTCATTTTCTCTCCACCTCATCTGTCTGCCGGGGAAATTGACCTCATAAAAAGATGAAAAGGATTATTTAAGAGAAACAGCAGCATAATGAAAACCTATTATTGTATCCCATGGTGCACTGCCTGTGGCGGCTGCCGCTGGCCAACCGCAATCCTGTGTAGTTAGATTAGGTGGAGTTGGGTAGGGGTTTCTTCTTGTTTTCCTTTTCCTCCATTTATTATTTTTATTTATTTATTGTCTCACCTCTATCTGTTCTCATTTTCTCTCACAGACCCAATATTACTATTTCTTCTGTCTGTCTCTTTTTTCATTTCCTCTCGCAGTCTGTCTCATTTTGTCCCTCCCTCGTCCTCCCCTGTCTGATACTCCTGCAGAGAGTCATTTACAGCATGTGACAGCACCGGTAGATACCATTATTACCATTTACAAAGCAGCACAAAGCTACTCTGTATTTCAGTATGTGTGGCACGCAACAATATGAGCTATTAACTGTGTGATTTGTTGTTGTGTGTTATAGTGGCTGATGAGAGCAACATGGGCTCACTGGTCGGGCAGAGGAACGGTAAGTGTTTGATATAATCTAAACGCATGCAAAACGCGTTCCTTTTTTTTTTGCTTTTAATCCATCAATCAGCCACATTTCTCTTTTCTCTCTCACAGTGCAACAGTTAAGTCCATCCACACACAAAAATCAATTGACCCTCTGCGTGCAGATTCTCATTTCCTCTGGGTTGTTTTTATTTTTTCTTATCTATTTTTTCCTTTATTCCTCATTCTCCTTTCGCCTCCCCCCCCTCCCTCCACTCCCCGGCTGACAAAGTTGAGTTGTGAAGCACTTAGTGTCTGAGCTCTCGCTGCTTTATAGCCGTCCAGGTCAGCAGGCCCACAGCGCTCAATCGTCGCCCAGCTGACAGCAGCCGTATAGCATTACAATGGCTTCTGCTGCTCTTATTCTCCTGCACTCAGTTGTGCCTCATTTTGTTTTAGATTGTCTGAAAGGTAAAATATAAAGCCAGTTGTACTATTTGCGTTTACTGCCTGACATTACACAGCAGTGGTTCAAACTGTACATATAATCCACTCTCTAGAGTTGAAACACTTTGTGTATCCAGGAACAACGGTGGGTTTGGGATTAGCCCTGACTAAAGCCCCTCTCAGACATGTACCTCGTTATGCAAATCTGATGGCAATCTAAAACGTCAGTCTCATGTGCCGAGTCACTTTTACCCAAAAGGTAAAAGCAAGGATCCCGGTTTAACATATTGTTATGCCGCGCTTGTCAGCCTTTATAAAAGCAGGCAGCAGAGTTTTGCCGTCTGCCAATTTTGCCAAGGATAGGAAATGATCAAATTGATGAAATTAATTTATTAGGGGATTCACTGTGAGAAGGTGTCGACTGGGCATCTCTCACGCTGATACGTTATCAAGGCTTCAACCCCAAAATAAGTTTGAAAATCCATCAGCGATGCGGCCTGCGAGAACACTCTTTTTCCTTGACATCCCTCTCGTGTAACAGGAGCTAAATGTCGCGCGGGGGAAGGTAAATTGATGCAGTGGATGTGGAAGTGAGGTAAAGCCATCACTTTAACAGATTTTAGGCGTTCCCTGTCTGAAAGGGGCTTTAAAGTGTTCCTAAATTCATGTAATCTACACGGCAGTTGCAGGGCTGTATGCAGGAGCACATAGAGCATGAACTTCCACTGAGTCACTGTTGTTGTTGTTGTTGTGTTGCTGACCATCTCGAGCTGGGCTGCAGGAGTCATGTTTTTGACTGTGGAGTTCAGCAGTGTAGGTTCCTCTCATTCAGAACACCCAGACTATTTCAATATGGCAACAGGGCTCAAATGGCCAATGGTGAACATTTTATTTGAGTTCTGACTTTATTCTCTGAATTCTGAATTTAATCTCAGGATTCTGACTTTAATCTCAGGATTCTGAATTCTGGCCTTATTCTCTGAATTCTGACTTGAAGTCAGAATTCCAGAATTCTGAGAATAAAGTCTGAATTCAGAGAATTAAGTCAGAACTCAAATACATTTTCACTAGTGGCCTTAATCCTCTTCTGTATATAAGAAAGGAATCATGACCAGCACTTTAGTGCAAAACAGGCCTGACTCCATCTGTGTCTCTGACACACACACACACACACACACACACACACACACACACACACACACACACACACACACACACCAATCTTCCAATCTTCTATATCCACCTGCAACAAGCCAACTAAGCCTGTTGCCTGTGGAATTCAAATGGCCCGAGCACTGCTGGTGACCTCAAATCCCCCACACTCAGCATTCACACAAGTGGCTTCGCCTCCTCCATGATATTCCCCCCCCCCCCTCTGCTGCTGCTATGGTTTTCTGGCATTTCTGATCAGCACCCATAACCCTTATGATATATAAAGCGATCCATCTCCCTGCTGCAGCATTCCTTTCTTTTTTTTTCGTCTCCTCTCCCCTTGACGTCTTAGCTAATGTGTATTGACAGGGCTTTTGCGTGTTTTTCATTTTTGCTGACGCAGTGTATTTGCCCAGCTTCCTGCGCTACACCCCCACCCTCCTTCCTAAATGGCCTCAGTGTTTCTTTATGGGCTTTGACATATTTCATTAGGCGGATGATCTTAAGAGGCCTGCCTGGCTTCTTTAATCTGGCTAAAACCCTTTTTCTCTCTGGCTCGAGCCGCTGTGAGGAGCGCTTTCACTCTTCTAACTCTCTCAATCTCTCTCTACTCTCGCTCCATCTTTCTTACTGCCACTTACTCATGCTGTCCCACTCTCCCTCTCTCTCTTTCTTCTCTCTGGATTCTCCCGTCTTAGGAATCTCCATCCTCAACAGAGCTTTTCGTTTATTCCCCTTCTTTTTTCACTTTCATCTTTGCCACCGCTCTCGTTCTTCCCTGCTTCTTCCCAGTTGCTTCTCTCTTGATTGTTCTGTCTCCTGCTCTTTGTCGCCAGGCTCATCCCCATTTTTAGGATCCTCTCAATCCCAAACCTTCGTCTCTCTTTCTTTATGTCTCTCCCTCCTTCTTTGCTACATCCGATTCCCGCTTTATGATTGTTTCAATTCTCTTTCTCTCAACAGGCTGATCCTATTTATTCACGCTCTCTCTGTTATCTTTAGTCCTCTCTCCTTCTCTCTCTCTCTCTCTCTCTCTCTATCTATCTCTCTCTCTCTCTCTCTCTCTCTCTCTCCCCATTCTCTGCAGCTGTATCTGTTCCAGCCTTATGTGATTATGGTGAACATGGTCTAGTCTCAGTTTCCTCTACCAAGTCAGAAGAGCTCAGCATCTCTTTGTGTGTGTGTGTGTGTGTGTGTGTGTGTGTGTGTGTGTGTGTGTGTGTGTGTGTGTGTGTGTGTGTGTGTGTGTGTTTGTGTGTGTGTGTGTCATCTCCCTTGGCTGCAGGCTGCCCTCTTACAACACACCTGGGAGCTCATCCAGCGTGCACAAACACACCACATTTGAGGCTGTGCAGAGGATTCTTCTGCAATACTGCACATGTACTTGCATTTGCTTGTGATGTTGCTCCAATTTCTAGTTGTGTCTTTTTTATGTTTCTCTCCATGTGTGTGTTTTCTGATGATCATTTCAAGATATCCGTTGTTGACAGGATACTCCGTTCTCCCAAGCTTACGGCTAACTCTACAGCACGCCCACCGGTGCCGTTGTTCTGTGCACCCCATCGGTCCCTTTTATTTTTTCTCCGCACTTTAAAACTTTAAAACCAGCCGTCGTCCTGCCAGCGCAGAAGCCTCTGCTTCGTTTTTACACTTTCTTTGGGTGTTGTGTAATTCTGCCTCTTGCTGTCATTCGATCCTAAACCCGCGCCCTCTCTCTCTCTCTTTCCCTCCCTCCCTCCCTTCTTTGCATCCAACGTGTCATTGTTGATTTAAACTGAAAGTCGTCATGTTGCAGCAATTTGAATGGATTCAACATTGCGTGTGTGTGTGTGTGTGCGCCTGTGCGTGCACTCTACAGTTCTACCTCAATGCACAAGCACTTTTATCCACCACACTTTTACAAATGGCACATGTCCCGCTCCACACTGTTTGCTCCAAACCTCATCCATACTCTGCCAACCCCCTGCGCTGCTGTAATCCAGTAGAGGTAAGCAATAATTATGAAATGGCCTTTTAAGTCCCCTCCAGTTATTAAAGCCATTCATCTAGTCGGAGGCTGAATACACACGGCCCATATGTCCCCATTCTCTCATACATCTAAACAGCTAAACCCAATTACTGCCAGAGCAGCGCCTCCATCCCGCTCCATCCTCTGCCTCGGATATAGCTGAGTGCATTCAGATAGTGACGGAGGGATGCTTAATGACTGGACAGGTCTTTAATTGGAGTGGAGTTTTGATCGGCCATAACATGAATTAGATTAGATTTTGCTGGCTTTACAGTTGTCTGAAGTAATTTGGTCTGAAGTCAAGTTTGTTGTATGTTAAGAAGTCAGAATGAAGAATATGCTGTAGACACTCACTGTGGTAGTCAAATATGTATTAATCCTCAGATGAAAATAGTCCCTTATAAATGGTCCAATCCCCCCCTGTTTGATGACGTTTGCTGAAAACTACAGTGCCCAGGTGTTTCTGGTGATTACTGAGCCCTTTTATTTATTTATTTGACCAATTCTGAAAGATTTTCATCTTCAGAAGGCTCCAATGGGATTGGGTCAGTGCCCCACAGCTGGAGTAGGAAAGTGTCAACGTTTTAAGAATATTAAGCTGAAACACATTCTTGATTTTGGCTTTTTCATGAGATGTTTTGTCCATGCCTGCAGTACATGCGTCATGCCATGCTTTTGACTCTTTACACGTCTCACATGTCAGCAAAGGTTTGCTCCGATAAAGCTTTAAAAGCCTGTATTCAGTACATTTAATCTAAGATGAAGCAATGCAATTAGTGTCATGAACAGTCCTGTTGTGTGTTCTTTCCATTACTTTGTGTAGTTTAAAGAACTTAAATACATTCATAAACATTTATTGAGATGAGATTTGTTACTATCTATTGCAATTCACGTTGTTCTGGCTTCACTTGCATTACATAACTTTTATTGAAACAGTGTAACACAGGAAGGGGACCATTGTGTCCCTTGTAACAGTGTGTTTAATGCTTCTGTTGGATTAAATTCAGTGCCCTTTATTGCAAAGGGTGACACTGAGAGCAGGCTTTCTTTTACAGGTGTGTGTGTGCGTGTGCATGTGTGCGCGCCCTGTGTTTTTATAGAGGATTGCATTGCAGGTCCGAGCCTGCCTTTACAGGTCTCCAGAAAGATGGCTCCAGGTTTTATTGGCTAGCCCTGAGATTGAATGCTAGATGGAAAGGTGTGTGTGTGTGTGTGTGTGTGTGTGTGTGTGGATGGATCTGTGACCTACATGTGTGTTTCTATAAGCATATCTCTGACCACTGTAGTGATTCATATGTGTGTGTCTGTGCTACATGTACCCGGTTTAAAGAACTATGGCCGGAAGCAACAAGCCCCTTTTCACTGTTGGCCAAAGTGTCTCCTTGGCAACTCACCATCATTCTACACACACACACACACACACACACACACACACACACACACACACACACACACACACACACACACACACACACACACACACACACACACACACACACACACACACACACACACCTGCTCCATACCACCACTGTCACCCCCAGCAGTTTTGATGAAGGGGGCACTTTCTTGTAACCGTGGCAACCTTTCAGCCAGTGTGCTGCAAAGCTGCTTGCTGCGAAGCACATTGTAGTCCAGTAGGTAGGTAAGTGTTAAAGGCCAGCTGAGTCACTGCGGGAGGGTTCAGCAGCGTGCTAGGGTTTGTTTTGTGTGCAAGTGTGTCTATTTGAATGTTTTGCTTAGTACAACAATATTAAATTTAATATAAATGAGACAATATCGTGTTTTAATAGTTTGCTGTTAGCCACCTGGTTGATTGGATAGAGTAATAGGTAAGACACGGTGGCTGGGCTTAGCTGTGTGTGTGTGTGTGTGTGTGTGTGTGTGTGTGCTCGCGTTCGTTTTCTGTGTGTGTGTGTGTGTGTGTCTGTGTGCGTGTGCGTGTTCAATTTGTCATGGCAAAACCTATAATTTGGACATTTTTTTTCTTGTGTTCATTGGGTGAAATAATTCGAGAGCTAATGGCAGACTTATTCAGATCTGACAGACATTTAGAGTCTGACTGCAATTATTTTCTTTACATTATTCACACAAAATATCAGTATTGAAAGTGTTTTGACCCCCGTGACATAAAAGTAGAGAACCAGTTGTATCGGTGTGCCTCACCATGACAGGTTGCAGGTGTGTCACTCTCACTTTTAAAGTTCAAAGCAGCCTCATGGAGCGGTGTAAGTCTTTGCAGGGCCTGTCAACACAGCAGGAGCCCAAGGCTACGTTTTAGGCAAAGACTACCCTGCTGTCTGCACAGTACAGACTAGACCACCTTCACTAAAGTCACAACTGCACACATTGAGATGTGTGCAGGTTAGGCATGTGTGTAGGTGGGTGTTGGCAATTGTTGTGCATACTGTACATCCGCAATATTCAAGCAGGTGTTGGACTCTGAGTGGGTGTTATTGGATTCTGGAGTGTTTGTGTGTTTAGTGGGAAATGCAAGCTCCATTTTAATGTGGTTATTGGTTCTGTGTTATCAACATTTTATGGCATTCAGGTTGTTCCTACACCACATATCCCAGAAGTCTTTTTTTTTAGTCTTATCAAAAGTTAAGTAGTATTTTTAATAGGGGCGCTTTGCAGCTTTGGCCGTTTCTTTGCTGCTTTCTTGCTTCTTTCTCTTGCTTTTTGCTCGCCTGCTGCATGTTGCTCTCGATCTACCGGTCAGTTTTGTTTCCTACCCTACCCTCTATGGTCATGAAGGCTGGGTCACGACTGAAAGAACAAGATCCAGGGAACAAGTGGCCGAAATGGGTTTCCTCAGTAGGGGGCTGGCGTCTCCCTCAGAGAGGGTGAGAAGCTCAGTCATCCCTGAGGAGCCCGGAGTTTAGCCGCTGCTCCTCAGCACCGAAAGGAGCTAATTGAGGTGGTTCGGGCATCTGGTGGTCTCCTGGGGGCCTCCCTAGGGAGGTGTTTCAGGCAGGTCCAGCTGGGAGGGGGCCTCGGGGAAGACCCAGGACGATATCTCCACCCTGGCCTGGGAACGCCTCGGGATCCCCCAGTCGGAGCTGGTTAATGTGGCTCTGGAAAAGGAAGTTTGGGGTCCCCTGCTGGAGCTGCTGGCCCCGTGACCCGATACTGGATAAGCGGACTAAGATGGATGAATGGATGGATGTTTACTTGTGTCTGTCTCTTTGCTCAGTCAGTCTGCCGTTTCCTCTTTCTCTGTTCCTCTGAAATTGCTTTCTTAGCTTTCTGCTTCTTTTTTGCCGGCTCAGCCATGACGAGTGTGTGAAAAACTGGGAATGGTCATATGTGTGCAGTGAAGCAGCACTGTTACATCGCGAGACCTGATGTCACACGATGCTTCCCGACGCTGAGGCTGGCGACTCGCCAGCCGAAAGTTGCAAGGGTGTTTTTTTCCCGCTCACCGGCGCTGGGGGGGGGGGGTAAGACGACCGCCATTCAACTTGATAGATGTCATATAAGCATTCCAATGACTCCAAAGTTGTTCACTTAAGTTAAAAACTGCATAGTTCCCCTTTAATTCTTATAATAATAATTTTTTTTTTACCTTTTGAAAGTTTACTTACTACAATATTTTCAATGTCCCTCAACATAGGAGTGTCATTGATACATTAATGACACAAGGCTTTATGTTATGGTCATCAGTTTTAATTAGATCAGCTTTGTTTCTATGCAAAAAAGAAAGATAAAGAAACTTGGATGGAGCAAAATATTTAGAGAAAGTTGATTGTCATGGTCAGTGAGGTCCCAGGTCTGGACTGTACAACTCAAACAATCTTCTGGGACTTGAATAAGAGAAACGACGCATGGAAACACATTGCTTGGGAACTACTTTCTCATGTAGAAGGGGAGAAAATAACCGCCCAGATAGTGCAGAGTTTGTAAAATGATGAGGCATTGGCTGCAATTGCTGGAGAAAAGAAGCCGGTCAGAGGCGTTTGTCAGAGCTGTAGGACATTTAGAAAGCAATCAGAAGCAAAAATCAGGACCAAAACACCACGCAACAGCAGCAATACATCAAATATTCACCCATAATTCAACAGCGAAGTGTTTTGAATGCTGTGTGTGTTATCCAGCATCCACAAAGAGCAATCTTTAGCTTCAATCATTCACTTCAGACTTTTAAGCTCCTTAATTGGATGTTTTTTTACTGAAATACACTTTTGGATTTGTACTTGACTACTCCCTGAAGGTTATACTGCATGTGCTTTCTAAAACACTGAAAAGAGATATTTTTCTAACAGTTAATCATATTTTGTCCTGACGATTGCTCTGGGAGCTTAATGTCCATCTAAGCTTTTGAATTGCTCCCACTGCCATTACCTTTTCTTTGCAGCAAATGTTACTTCTGACAAGCTAAATAAGCCCTGCCACTTCGCTACTCGCCAACACAACGAAAGTGAAGAGGTGACATTATTGCTTGATCTTGGATGGCGGAGTGTTACAGCTGTGAAGGGCATTGCCACCATCCTGGCCTGTTTGGCTGTTAGGCTGTTTGTCAAATTTGTGCACCAGCTTGAATCAGTAGCAATCAGGCAGGCATGATGCGAACGGATGCGCGAGAGCATCTGCTGGCCCAGCGGGCAGCGATATGTGATAAACGCTGATTTCACCCTCCATTGGATTGGGCTGGCGATGATAGCCACCTCTCCCTCGCTCATCCATCCTATTAAACCCTCATTATTCATTTACCTCCAGCCTCAACCGCCTGACACGCATGGAATGAGAGCACTCGCTGCCCCACACACAAACACACATCTTGTGTGCTCATATTCCTTCTCCAAATTCATCTGAAGCGGTCAAGGACACACGCCACTATCTCACACAGGCAGTATTTTACATTTCTTGGTGTGTTTTTTTTATTTTGGACCAAAATTGCCACATTTTGGAGTGCACACAAACACACGCCCACACGTTCAGACACACACCGTTTCTCTGTATAGTGGAGCTGTGCGCTGGCAAGGAGCTTAATTCTATCAGGCTGTGAGCTGGACAGCCGTAATTACATTTGTGACACAAATCCTGCCTCTCAAATTGAGCGTTTTATTCCTGAGCGCTCCCCCCTCTCTATTTATAACCCCTTATTTCCCATAAATCCCACTTCCTCTCAGAAAGTCAATTTAGGACTTAAAAGGCAGCAACGCTCCGCTTACTCCTTCAACTCTTTTGCCGCTTCAGTTTCACGTCCCCTTTTTCCCCGCTCTTCTTCGGAGCTTTGAAGCCTCTGAAATAACGTCTTAAGCAGCGAGTGCCAATGATGCGAGAAAGTCATCCCTACAGGAAAGTTTTCAGACGGGGAAAAATAAAACCGCTGCTTGCGACCTGTCTGTAACATCTTTGAAGAGTGCTTGTCAGCGCTACATTGTGCTACACACCTGGGATGGGTTAGTGTGCGGTTTCTGTTCTGGCTTTTCCTTCACCGCTCTTGGTCACCTGTCCCTTTAATTTCTCACGCAGCGTGCAGGCGGATCCAACTTTGGCTCGCCATTGACTCTCTCTTCTCCTTTGACTCATTTTCTCCTGTTTTTTTCCCAACAGCTCTGCTTTTCCTCAAACCTTCCCTTTCTCCTGGCGCCTCCTCCCCCCTGCTCTCCAATCCCCTGCTGGATCAGCTGTGGCCTTCATCACTTTCCCGCTCCTCCGTCTTCCCCTTCTTCCTCTCTCGAGTTGGAGGCCATACCTGAGTACAGTATGATGGCAGCTCATTCATTCCCCCTCTCTCTCTCTCTCTCTGGCTTATGCATGAGCCTGTCACTTCCCATAGTGCTGCTCCTCATCTGTCTCTGTACCACTCCACCTCATCGATTGTTTCTTTTCCCCTCCTTTATGTCGCTCCTATAGCACTCTGGCTTTCTCTTCAATTCTGTCACCCTCTCTCCTCTGCTTCCCTCTCCCTCTATTTCTACAGTTCATCTTCATAGCTTTATATTTCTGGTTCTAAGCTCTTTGAGCTTCAATCCAAAAAGCTATATCCATTAGGGAGGAAGTGTGTGAGCTGACGCTGATTGCGCAGGTTATCAGCTGATTGATCAGGCGATCCTATATTGTGTAGTCGTAGCCGGTTGAGGCAGAAGGCTGCCCTGAAGAGCCAGGGTCAGCGGGGTTAATCAGTTAATATAAAGTGTGGTCTAGAGTCAATGCAGTTTTCCTCATATGTTTAGATGACATAAAGAAATGATGTTAAATCCAACCGCCAGTCCAATCAAAGAATAGACAAAGCACAAACAAAAGGGGAGGAAGAGGAGCAAAAAATACAGTTCACAAGAGATGACTAAAGATGAGGCACGTTGGTTTAATGCCGCCATCAACTTTGGACAGCCTTGATCTGGTTCAGTAGACACATGCATAACTTTAGACTGGATGAGCCCTAATCTGGCACAAATAGACCAAGTATGGACTCATTCCAGTGCTCCCTCCCGTAACTCATCCCCTCCTGCAATGAACTGATCTCAGCCTCTCTTCAGTCTCAGGGAGCACTAATACTTAAAAAAGTTTAATGCAAAGGCCCTTTTAATTAAGGAAATATGAATGTAGGAGGTGATGTTTTGTAAGCAGTGGAGGGAATTTTGCTAAAAGCTTATGATCTGTTTAAAATCCTCCTGTCTCATTTTTATCAGTGGCAGCAGCTCTGATATGGAGCACCCTTCCCTCCTCCTCCATCAACCGGGCTTCTTCTGCCCTCCCTGTCTCCCGCTCATCCTGTTTAACATCCGTCCACCTCATCGCTCACAGGCCCTCCCGCCCTCTCATGTCTCTTTTGTTTTCTTCAGATCCGTCAGCTGACGGAGCGCTGGGCCCGACCCTGGGCCTGTGGAAGTCCAGCTCCCTGGAGAGTCTCCAGACGGCCATGTCGGAGGCCAAGCAGAGTCACAGCCAGGCCCAGGTGCCCTTCCACCGGCCGCGGCCACACATGGTCCGGGGCCGGGGGGCCAACCAGAGTTTCCGTCTCGCCATCGACAAGTCCTACGATGGCCCTTCTGAAGACGGTAAGACTTCTCATTCGCATTTTGGAATCAGAAAGAGTGGGCCCAGACTTTACAGAGGTGTGAAATTATACCCTAAAAAGAAAGCACCAAAACTTCAAAGGATGTTCCTTTTCTAATGTCGGACTGTCACTATTGCTGCAATATGGGATATCTTTCCTAGACGTTGTATCCATTTTAAATTAGACCCTACACTGCCAATGCACATCCCTTAGGCTTTACAACACACTGGCACTCAAGAAGCGCCAGAGGCCTGCCAAGGGACAGTGCTTAGCCTAAGTACCTTAATGAAATGCTACGTGATTTTATCCACTCAGCAATTTAGGGAGAGCAACTTTATATCTTACAGCAGCATATTTTTAAAGCTCTACCTTGTGAACTCAGACATGTTGGATGTTGATGTGTGTGTGTGTGTGTGTGTGTGTGTGTGTGTGTGTGTGTGTGTGTGCGCGCGCGCGTGCGTGTGTGGTTACTGAAAAAATTATCCTCTGTGTTAGCTGAAATGGGCGACTTCATGCAGAATGTTGTCTAATGATCTTTAGAAAGGATCTGGAGTGTATAAAATGACGCGTCTGCAGTCGTATTAGAGGAGAGGTCTGACTTCCCCATTTTGGCGCAGAATGGCAGTTATACAAGTTATATTTTCTTTCTTTAGCAGGTCACGCAAATCTGTGTTCTGACACTTCAAAACATCAAACCACAAATGCGAAGCATTGCAATGACTGTTAGACCCACTTAGGTTGGTTTTCACATGTAGGAGAAAATTCAACCCGTATAACTGCTCCTAGTTGTCCTCCAGTTGCAGAGACTTGCCTCCGGCCAGCCCCCTGCACTGAGAGAAAGACTACCTTATAAAGGACCAACTAGCTTTACTGAACAGATGCCTCAACAGCACAGTGAACCGTGCATCCATACTGATTGAAATGATTCATGTGATACGTGCAGCTGCATTTATGAGCATGAATCCCAGTTGTGTGCGTACGTTGCAACCTCTGCCCTTCGCCCTCCTCAGACATGTCGGAGGAGAGCTCCGGCCTTGAAACACCCGCCAGCGGCTCCTCTCGCCAGGACCTGGACATAGAGGACGGCAAGACGGAGAAGAAGAAGACAAAAGGGAAGAAGAAAGAGAAAAAGAGCAAAGGGAAGAAGAAAATAGAAGATTCTGTGGATGATCCGGAGAAGAAGACCAAAAAGAAAGGATTTGGCCTCTTAAGGTAAGAAGTCTCTAAATCCTTTAATATCTAAACCTCCATATAAGTCATCAGTCATGGGTCACATGTTTTTTTTACTTCAAACAACATTTTCTTTCATTTCGACTTTGCAGCGTCAAGCATTCAATGATAAATTCAGCACAGCAGTTCCACAGACAGCCATTCACTCCCTTGATTCTCTACATTTTAAAAGGCAGACTGCCAAACTAGAAGCATGTGAGCTGAAGCAGAGCAGGTAATGAGGCTTGTGCTTCATCACTACTCCAAACCCCAAGGTCTTCCTGGAGGATCAACAACGCAGTGATTACTTCTGTTTTCAAACTATACGGATTTCCAGCTGAGAATTAGTGCTAACGGCTATTTTCCTTTGCTGGGCCGGTGTGGCACAGATTGTTCAGGTTGTTCAGGTAACAAAATATCTGATGTCGCTCCTGTACTGTAAACCATACAATTTAGGTTTTTATGTACCCTGCTCTACTTTCCCCTGGTTCAATTTCAACATATTACCCTCTGAGCCCAGCAAGATTATGGGAAGTTGGATTATTGGATATGAACACAACCCTTGCTGTAATGGAGGGTATCCATTATCTCTCAATCCAAGTAAAGCCCCACCGACACAGTACTAACCCAAACCGCTTGTCACCCCCTTTATCAACGTGTCCCCATCGGGATTGTGGCGGTCCAATCCTCCAATGGCAATCCTTATCTATTGGCAGTGACACGGAGTGGTCAGTGTATCACTGCACTTCCAACACTTGAGATTCAATTAGGCTGTGGTGAGAGATAGTGCAGACTGAACGTTGGCCTACAGATGGCAGATAAGAATCCAATCGGCCACAGTGTCCAGGGCGGTAATGGAAGGGATGTTCACATGTTTAGGCTGGCGGTGGAGAGTAGGGCAAGATGAAGGACGCGCACTCAGACAGCCAGAGGTCCATACAGGAACACATGTCAGGCAGGTTGCAATTGAGTGTAACCAACCTAAAATCCTGTCCAGCTTGCACTATACTTCCCCGATAAAATGTGCTTTACTTTGTCTTTGTCGTGAATAGTTCCATTCATTACACACACCGAGCTTCTGCTGTTTCTCTGCAGCAGAATATGTAGCAGCTGACACTGCTAGCTGTGTGACAGATTGTGTTTGTGTTAGGGAAGTAATCTCTGCATCTAAACTCCACAAGCATACAGTACCGTTTCCTGGTGTTCCCTCGTGTCTCTGTTCATATGTTAGTGCTGGGATTTCTGTTTCTGTCTTCCATTAATTCATACTCTCTTTCCATCACCCTCTCTTTCCATCTCCTGCCTTTATTAAGGCTGTCCTCTAAATGTTGGTGAGGCAGTCACCGAGCCGTCAATTCGAATCTCATGTTGTGATTCGGAGCATCTGATCTTTTTTTATTGCTGCGCCACTTTACACACGCATGTAGCAACACTGGTGAGTGTAAATGACCTCACTGTAAAGCTCACTGTGAGGGAAATAAGGAACGTTGGCTTCACAGTGAGAGTTTTATTATTCGGATGCACAATTTTTATTTCCTTTTGACTGTGAGGAAGTCTGAAGTTTGCACATCACGGACGATCATGTTAGGAGCCGGTAAAGCGTGAGTCTGGCAGGTAAAAGGCGAGACTTTGTAAGTAGGCATCGTAGGAGCTTAGTGTGTGGCAGCGGCTCTGCAACTGCTTTGGATCGTAGAGTATGAGTAAAACAGCATTTCTTGTCATTCTAGGTGAGGTGTATTAGTGAAAAGTCCCTGGATCTAATTTCAAACCTTTTTTTATAACCAAAAGAAGAAGAAGCCCTGCACTTCACAGACCTAGTCTTAACCCATGCTGGCTTTTATGCACGTTATGTGAATGTAGTTACACACGTTTTCATTCTCGTTTTGCCAACTCATCCTTTTGAATTGGCAACAATAGCCAGAAACACTCAAATCCATCCCACTGTTCGTCCAAGCCCAGAGGCTGAGTGCTTTTCTAACTCAACAATAGAACAGAGTCTTGTATGAAGAGCTTCTCGATTGTTGCAGCACACACTAGCCTTTCTCTCCCTGGCCTTTATCTGGCCGACTTGATCGTTATTGAACTTGAAATATGACTTAATTAGCTGGAGTATTGCGCGGTTCAATCTAATCGCAGCTCTCAAATGTTATTTTACTCCAATAGCAGCATTAGGAAAAGGGCAAATTATAAACATATGACCTCAATTTACCTCCGCAATGGACGGGCCCACAACAGCAGCTAGCACAAGAAATGTTGGAAGTCGGCTTTGTCCTTTCATCAGCAGCCATAAATATTTAGCTTAGCTGCGCCAGTATTTGAAGAACAAGTTGTTTTTGGCGGCAGTATGGTGCAAACAGCTGGGTGTAAGGTGACCTCTGGAGATCACGTTGGTCGTGGCAACATTTGTTTTTCTGCTAAATCCTTTATATGCCCACGTCCTAACTCTACATACAGTGTGTCCCATCTCTGCACAGCTGGTGTGAGTCTAACACCTGCTGGCATCGGGAAAGTGCTTCAATTAAAGGTCAACAATTAGGGAAGGCTGATGTAGGAGGGAGATGTAAAAGGTTGAAAAGTTCCGACACCCATACTGTTGTGTCCAATTAATATTGAACTAGCTACACTTATCCAGCTGTCATTACAAATGACTCTAATTGGTCTAATCAGGGTGTAATCATTCGGGATGGTCAGATGTGATTCAGTGTAGATTTAATATTATCATCTGTTGGCTTTTAGTGGAATTGTATCATGATGCCAGGATTGTATTATAGAGCTGGGCAATTTGGAGAAAACCAAATATCACAGGACAAACACCTCAATATTGATGCTGTAGGGTTGACTATTGGTGCTTTTGTTATGTCCTTGACAAGTAATCATCAGTAACGTGGATATAATGACTAAGTAGGCAAAGGCAAATAATGAAACAGCTAGAACGGTCTGGTAAATTCAGAAAATGACATCACTTTACTGTAATGCAGCCTTTAAAACCAGAAAAAGCTTTGCAAAGATATGTTACCATATAGAGTTAGATTCTCTTCGTTTTCCTCACCGGACTCTCTAAGCCCCGTTCGCATCCTGTCTCCCTGATTGCTAAATAAGCCAAGACAAATGGCAGTGCCCTTCAGACCTGCCTCCGTAGAGGGTGACTGCCTCTCTTGTCTGTATTCAGCAGACAGCGGTGAAGTCTTTGCCTGTAACGTAGCCTCGGGGGCTGCGCCACTGACAGGCCGAAGAAAGACTAACACTGGAACTCCGCCTGCACTGCTGCTTTCTCTCACATCTGCACACTCCCGTAGAACAAAGAGGATAACCTGGTCAGGGGTTTCAGGTGTCTTCACTTCATCAAACAAGGAGATTTACATTCCACTTTTTATTTTTTGATTCATATTTGCCAACACTTTGCCAACACTATTTTTGTCACAAAGTAAAGGCTAAGGTTCCCTGTGCTCAAGTTTCTCATCTTTGAAAAAGTTGTTGGTGGCATCACTTGTAGTGCGCTCAGCTTATGCTTGAGCTCATACTTGTTTTTTTGTGTGAGGATTAGACATATTAGGGTTTGATGCAACATGACTAAATCAGGAGGTCAGGGTGTGAAGGATAAAGCTTGTGACTAACATCATCTCGTGTCATCAAGCGAGCGTCGCTCCCAAGTGACATGCCGCTGAATGGCGAAGCTGTGTGTGTATTTGTACGTTCTGCATGGGACTCCATTTGCATCTTGAGTGGGTGTCAACCAATCACCGGGTGTCTCATTGCTCAACTGCCCCACCAGCCCTGCTGGGCACTGACACATCCCGTCTGTCTCCACATCCCGTCACTCACTCACTCAGTCAGTCAGGATCAATGTTTAGCTGTCGCCATCGGCACACGTCACGCTGTGACAGAGCCCCTCCGCCAATTTAAGGGACATGAAAGCCTGGCGTTTTGATCTGTTGTTTACAAATCCACATACAACATGATATATCCTCTTCTCCCCCACACTTCTCTGTTTGCGGCGCTGAAGAAATCCGACAGGGATGCAAGCCAATTAGCGCCGTCCGTTCCGCTGTTATCCTATCGCAGAGCAGCAGGATGTGCAGTGGTGGGCTGTACTCGACTGAACCAAAGGCTTGTTGTCAAACTGCAAGATGATTTCTGATGGATTACCGCTGTCATTGTGCACTCCTCGTTCCCTCTCCTTAAGCCCTCGCTCCCTTCCTCTTTTCGTTTCATGACGAGCCCTCCTTCACTTCCTTCCCGACCTTCCTTTTTTTCGTTCTGTCCTCCGTAACTTCCCTGTGCCATCTTCCTTGTCGTCTCTTCGCTCTACGCTCGAGTGTTTATTTCTCTCTGTTTCCTTGACTGAACTATTGATTTAACCAGCCTACATTAGACAAAATGAGCTCTCAAGTCCCACTTGAATTCACACAAGTTTGTGATTGTCTATGATTAGACGTGCTAATATGAGCTCTGTGAGGTCCCAGAGACCACCTGCCAATTAAACAAGCACAAGGCTGTCTTTCTGAAGTATCTGTCGTCAGGGCTCTTTTTTTTTTGTCTGCTGTGTTATAATTACCCAGTTATTGACCTGTTTATTCTAAACAAACCAAAGTATAATTTCCTGTGCATCAGAGAAGATCCCAGAAAAAGAGTAGATGTGGGTGTTTATAAGTGCAAATGTAAAAGCTTTAGCTGGCTGTAGCATTAATCACTGTTTGGTTGGCAATATGGAGTACAGAAGCAGATCTTCACAGAGTCACAGATTGGGACTTTAAACACATAAGACCTGGAAAGGAAGGAAGGAAGGAAGGAAGGAAGGAAGGAAGGAAGGAAGGAAGGAAGGATAGAGGTAGACAACTATTTGAGCGGGCCCTGGTTGTCAAAAGTGTTGGTAGGCATACCAAAATCCCTCTGACATGTTTGTGTGGGTGTCTTAGCAGTGACTCTAAGCTGTGAGAGGGGTAAATTGGAGGTGCATTACCTAATCCCACCGTTGGTTAATGCACTGCAGGTGGATTTCTTTGATCCACCATCTCATCTGGCATTAAGGGCTGTTAGCTGCGCTGAAAGGGAATATGGAGTGGACGCTTCAAGAGAGTATTTATTAATGTTAGTATTCTCTTTTGTAAAATATGCATAAGGCCATACATTTTGCACACAGGACAAACCTATCTCCTGTGGAAAAGCATTATCGCTCACTCTCGCTCCTTCTCTATTCATCGCTTTCTATTTTCATAAATAAGATATGTGAAAGCCACAAATCCCTTTCATTGCAACACTTGACATGTACGCCGCACACTGCCGAGGCACACTAATCAGGGCTGCCTTAAGTACATGTTCCTGGAGAAGGAAAAGCCTCGCAGACTGTAGTCACACACTCGTACGGTACAGGTTGTGTACGTTGGCCAGAGGTTGGGATGAGTGAAATGGAGACAGCAATCATGCAAATCCCACGGAGGGTTCATGTCGCCGCTCTTATCTGCTGTTGGCTTTAACCTGCAATTAGAGGAGCCGAGAGCTGGATATCTGGACACACATTAAACACCCCGTGTGAATCATATGTTCTTTGTGTTTGCACATTTTACTTATTCAAGTCAGTCCTTGCTTTTTGAAGCCATTAGGGCTCTCAAGCTTCTCTGCCATTACAATTCCTAATGCAGTTTTCCCACCAAACCTCGCAACCCCTGAAACGCAAAGCAAGCAGTGAATCAGCCGTCATAGAGCGGAAGCAGTCTTAAAATAACAGCTATTTCCTTTTTCCTTTTCATAATTCAGATTTGTGCACAATTTGCTCTCCGCGAGACTTCCGCCGCCCTTAATATAAAAAAGCTGCCAAGTATTTTCTTTCCAGTCGTTGCAAATGAGCTTTTTTTGCAAAGCAGAAGCAGCTTCCTATACCCTCTATTGAGGCATAATTCCAATTTACAACTTTGCCGTGGAGGCAAACCGACACGGGCGCTATCACCGTCGGCAGCTGCCGGAAAAAAACAAATTAACTTTTTTCCCTCTGTTTCTACCCTCCATCCAGCGCGATGGCCAGCTTTCCTGAAATGATGTGCAGGTTTATTGGTGTTGATGTGAGCTGTCAGTCAAATATCACAGGGTTGGGGAATTGACAGTGGAGATGATGAGGAAATCCTCATGCATATATATCAGCGGATATAGGGGCAGTCACTACAGGCCTTCCCACCGCTCCCTCCTCCCCCCCCCCCTCTGTCTCTCCTGTCTTTTGTCGCTCTCTACATCACTCATGCCTTCTTTTATGTTTCTTGTCTTTCATGCCCTGGCTACACCTGCCTCCCTTTCCACACCGCTAGGCTCAGAGCTGTCTCTTATTTACAGCATCCGAGGGAGAGGAGGGGTAAGGCAGGGATGCCGACTCACTCTCCTGCAGTTTGACCGTGACGTGGCTCCACTGGAGCAGTTGAAGAATTAATTGCTTTATTCATGGGCTTCAAACAACTTGTTTACCTCCTTCTTCCCAGGAAGTTTTGGGGAACTATACTCTTTTATTATACATTCTCTTGTCTAACTTCTTTAATCACCCACATTATCTATTAAACATCACTCTGCCTAATGCTACAATACTGATTTAAATCCTGTTATGTAAGGAGCAATCTCCAGAAAGCTAATCACTCGCTAATGCGCTCTAGAGTTTTGCCAGTAGCTGTCACATTTTTCAAATGGCAGAGATCTCATTTGGAAATGAATTTTTTTATTTCTACCGGTAATGTCTGTGACTCATCCAATTGAGGAACATGATACCCACATTTGTAGAGTGAATTATTGCCCATAAGGTAATTGTCAAACGAGACGCTGTGCTGAGACTTCAATTTGTGTTGATCAGTTTCACGATCCATCAATTCCTATCGAGTTATGACATTTGAATTGACCCCGAGGGAGGGACGCTTTGAAGTTCAGACACATTCGTATCAGCCAGACAGCTCAGCGGCATTTCGGCGGCCGACTGCCGATCACTCACCGGCCAATTAAGGGAATTCATTTGGCCATAGGAAACAGGACATGGCCAATTTTCAATCCGACGTACACAACCATGCACACACATACGCTCAAAGCACAGGGCGCCAGGAAGCGATTACACCTCCAATGGGGGTTATGTCCTATACAGTCATCTTCATGCCATGAGTGACGGATGAACTTCCTCTGTCATTTAATGTCTGCTAATGACACGCACATGCAAGAAAACACACACACACACACACAACCGCCTTCTCTACTTGTGTTTTTCCTTGCTTCTACCTCTAAAACATGCACAGAGCGTGACCTCTGCTTTCCAGACGGAGAAGGTTAAGTGTTTCTTGTCTGAGGATGTGCGGAGGGCCCACGGAGCCAAGAGTCTAACCTTTCCTGGTCTGCCAGTGGCTGTCATCTGGAGTCACGGTGACCTAGCCTCTCAGCTATCCTCCAGCCGGAAAAATGTTAACAATTTTGAAAAAGCATCACAGAGTTCACCGTTTTTCACCATTGCCAACACTATGCGGTTCAAGCTATTCAAACTTTTGTTCACTCACATTAAAACCTTAATCTTGCGCTCATTTCTAAACTCTTAAACATGAATGGAAATGCATGAATGCACTTTTTGGGGCTGTATATACTGTACACAGACAACATAACCAGAGCAACCTCCACAATGGCAGGGTGTGGGAAAGGAGAGTGGAGCCCTGTGGTCTCGTTAAATATTAACGGCCTCCCTGACAGAAGCGGCGAGAGAAGAGAAAAGACAAGACAAATTGCCGGTGGCAAGCGCTATTTTTGTGTGGAATTGCTAAAATATGACAGAAATCAGATTGCAAACAATTAAAGGGAAATCCATATTTCACCAGGCGGCCCATGGACGGCACAGTAATCCAGCTACTGAGCATAAACTTCTCCTCCCCCCATCCGCTCTTTCTCTCCCATCCTTTGCTTTCCGCCCTGCTCCTCTCTCGCGTTTAGTACCCTCTCTCGCGCTCTTTTTTCTTACTATTTGTTTCCTTTTTCTTCCTCTTCTTGACGTCTCTGTACCTCCTCCGTTCCTTGATCTCAATCTTCCTCCTTCTCTTTATTCTCCCTCCCCTCTTCCCCTTTTTTACTTCCCTTTTTCTCTTAACTTTTCTGTTGTCTATGATGCATCCCCACATTCTTTGTCTTCATCCTCCTCCCTTCCTAGTCTCGCTCTTCTTTCTCCTCAAGTCCTCATCCCTCCCTTTTCCTGTCCCTCCTTTCTCCTTCTTTCTTTCTTCCCTCCTTCTTTTCTTTGTCACTTCTTTTGATTTCCTTCCATTCCCCGTGTCCTTCCCTATTCCCTCCTTTCTTGGCACATCCTTTCCCTTCTCTTCCCTCTACCTTTCTTTCAGTATCAGGACTCGGGGGACTGGCCAGGCGTTGATTAAAAAGAGCTTCCCATATCTGCATTCTGTCCCCTGAGAACAACCTGCTGTGTCTTCATACCTGTCTGTATGTCTCCATCTTGCCTCCTCCAGGTGTAAATTACAGTCATTTAAAAAAGAAATTAAATGATTCCTCCCCTTCTGACCAGTTTATATGTGCCTATGCTTCTTTGGCAAGGTATTGTGAATCTTCTCATGCACCCATACGTCCAAGTTAACACGGCTTGTATATTAAATATCAAAATAAGAACTAACCGATATATCCTCCACTCACATCTCCCTCCTAACATTATTAATACGTTCTTAGTGAAGCGTTTTCAACTGATCCGTAGCATCTGGTGGATCTTTTTAAGCTGCAGTTTCATCTCTCACACCCTTTAATTTTTTTTAGTCCTATTGCTGCAAGTGTCACTTATGGAAGCCAATTTTGGGCCAAATTGCTGGTATGGAGAAGAGAGACAATTAACTAGATTAAATTATGCCCAGTGGGGAAAACTCGGGACCGGCTGGCTGTTTTAGTTTTTTTATCGAATTGAAATGGGGCTTTCTGCAGAGAGGCCAGGATTGGCTGATGGTGCTGTCAATCACTAGAGGGCTTTCAGTGGCCTGGCTTGACCTTGTTGTTGGGTGACAGTCTACTTTTAGCCTGATCCTCAGTTCCATCAGGAAACCACACCAATTTTAAAGAGCGCTTGTTGTCTATTTGTTGCCCCCAATGTCATTCTGTCTATTTCAAGCCCGGCAAAATATTTTCCGACTAGTCTCACCGTGAAGCAGCGCCGCGTTGCCAGAACAGGAGAAGGAGGCTCCGTGTTACATCACAACTCTCTATAGTGTTAATCTCTCTCTCTCTCTTTCTGTGTCTCCCGTTTCTCTCTGCTCCTCGGTTTGTTTCTCTTTCACCCTCCCTCTATCCGTCTCCCCCTTTTCTCTCTATCCTGCAAACCCCACTGAGATATGCGCACTCCTCTCCAAATACATACAGAGCAATCTAATTACTGCGATAACATTTCTGCTTGGCTGATTAACTGTTCTCCCTGTGCCTCTGAACGCAGCTGCATTGCTTCTATATATTCCTAAGCTTCTTATTCCTCCCCAGCCGAGCCGCACTTTCACGGGAGCTTTGGCTCACGCATCCGTCTCTCTTCTTTTCTCTCACTTCTTTTTTTTCTTCCCCTCTTCTTATTCTTAGTGTCTCTCGTTTATTCCCCAAAGCAGATCGGCTATTTAGCCTGCTTACCCTTTTTTCTGGCTCGCTCATTTAATTCCTTTTTTCTTACCTACTTTTCTTCTTTTTCAGCCTTTCTCTTGCTTTCTTTTCCCTATCACAGACTCTGCTTCTTTATGCCTCTGTGTCTTACTTTCATTCATTCTCCAAGACAAACAGGATCTTTGGCCAGTTTTCCACTTGCTCTGAGCTATTTGTCGCCTCCTTCTTTTTCATGAGAACACATAGAGCATGTTGCAAGAGGTCTCGGTGTTCTGTTAGATAGGGATTTAAGTTTTAAGCAGAATACCATGAGGCTTGTCCAATCTGGTTTTTATCACATTGAAAAAAATAGTATTTTAAATAAAATCCATGTCAGGTTTTAGCTCCAAGACCATCTTGCATGCTTATATTTTCTAAGGGGGTTACTATAGGATTAATATTAAGATCATGGCAGTATACGCTACAGCAGAACAGTGAACAGAGTTTAAAAGCAAGTATATCAGCGCTTGCAATTTGTGTATGATTCTGATTGGTTAAGCAGGAAAGTGAAGGCCTGCACCAGCTGATTCCATTTAGGAAGAGAGCATTCATTAAATGAGGTCTTCCTGAACGAATTTACGCCGGGCTATAGTTAAATGAGGAGGGACTAGTTGCACATATGCGACAGTTACACACAGCAGAAAAGTACTTTCATTAGGATAACAGCTGTATTGATTTAGGAGTGCATTGATTAATAGGTAGGTCTTCCTGAAAGAAAGATTAGATGTGTATATTTTACTTATGTAGTGTTCCACCTTCCTTGCTTCGTCCTCTTCTCCTTTTTTGTCTTTTCACTCCTCTGCTGTGGAGTAGTGTGTTTCAGTTGTGTCGTGTGCGTGCGTGTGTGCGCGTCACCTTAAACACTTAGTGTTCACGAGTTTCATCAAGTCTGCGAGCGTGTGAGCCCACATACGTGATTCACACATACACACACGTCAATTAAATCCTCTTCCTAAAAACATGACTTACACACACACACGCACACTGTGCCACACCGCATTCTCACTTCCCTCGTTATGCTTGGTGATAAGCAACCAAACCACCCACTGACTCCCTGCTGCACCAGATAGGAAAGCTTATTAAGACTATGCACACTCAACTCACACTGCACACCCTCAGAGTTGTTGTCACAGTTGCAGAAAGCAGAGCGCCCCTAATGCTGAGAGCGGAGGCAAAGGGATGATTTCTTGAAAGTTTTCTAGAGAAAAGGCCTCCGTCATGCTGTTCATTCTACAGAGAGGACATGTTTAGTTCGTGGCTGCAGAAATCGGTTTGTCAAGAAAAGGATGTGTAATAGGTGAGTTTGTCTAATAAAGTGAGCTACTCCTCCCTCCCTGGAGGGCTATTTGCACAGGTCAGGTTGTTGACATCAGCACACTGACTAGCTGTGATCTCCATGTTACATATAAAGCCTCATTAGAGCACTGCTAACTGAGCGCATGCACACCGGCCCCCGCCTCTCCGCCTCTCCTGCGGTAATGAGAATGACAATAGCTGTAGTAATTACAGTCAGTCCAGTTTCTTAGAGAGTTTCCGGTGCGACTGGCTGGCCGTCTAAATCGGGGTGCCGTAGTCGTCGTCTGTGATGGCTGAATCTGTTTTGCAAACGGGATTCAGGCAAATGAAGAGAAGAAGCAGAAGATTAAAGACCATCAGCTCTTTAAAAAGTAGATGAACAAATTAGTTTCAACAGCTGTCTTCGAAAATGGACAACAGCAACAAAATACATATTGTGTTAGTATAATTATTTAGTAGAAAAATCATGCTTTTTTAAAATATTTCCTTGTGAATTGTAATTATTCTTCAGTAAGGAGCTATAAATACTATATCCCAATTTTACTTCACGCGTAGTGGCAAATATGCAGTACCAGCAGGTACTCTCATTCCCAGAGTTCAATGCAAACGGAACAGTCCAGCGTCTTCTCCTCTCAGAGGTGACGGGGGGGCAACGGCAGGAGTTGGTGGCCTAATGATGACAGCGACACTCTAATAATGGTTCCCAGTAGCTCCTGTGACAGTGGGGAGTGTATTAAATGGGACACCAGAGCAGCCTGACTCAGCCGGACCCCCACCTCCTCCTAATGAGAGTTTGATGGAGTGGTTGTGTAGGTAGATAATGTTAAGTTAATGAGATGTCCTACTCCTTGAGACTGTTTGCAGTTCCCTACAGAGTTGCTGTGCGTGTGTTGCCTGTGTTGATGTATATTGCTGTCTGCTTGAGTGTGTGTGCGGCTGCTTACCTGCGTTTGTGAGCAATATATTGGTTTCCAGATCGCTGTCTATGGGTGTGAGTTACTTAGTTTTATAGAGCTGTTTTTAAATGTGTGATTTTTGTGTGTGTGTTTGTACATTTGCTGTCCTCCGCTTCTGCGTACAGTAGAGTTCAGTCATTTTTATTAATTTTTTATCCAGTAGATGTTGAGCCTTCGAAAGGAAATTAACTGTCAGATTTCTGATAGAGTGACAGAACAGTAAAGGCAGAATTAATAAATGAAACAAAGAACAGAGAGCAAGAAATGAAAAATAGAATAGACCAGGAGAGAGAAAAGGAAACCAATGAGCCATCGTTAACAAATAGTTGGCTCACCGCAGTGGGAAAAGCTTGGCGTTTTGGCGATGAAAAAAGGATTAGATAATGGGATAGCGAGGGATAACCACCTCCCTCATGGCAGGTACATGTCTCTAATTGGGAGTCCCATATCCACCCCCCCCCCCCCCCTTCCCTTCTCTTTCCTTCCATCTTCTTCCCAGACAGTGCAGTGAGAACAAAAGGCTTTTCTAATTAATGCAGATATAATGATGGGTCCAACTGTGGACAACTCTGCCCCCTTGGAATGTTGATTAATGTGACGTGTGTGTGTGTATTTGTGTGTTGGTTTGCGTTGTGTGTTCTCGTGAATGCGTGCTTCAGCCAGATAAACCTGAGATTTCAGATAATCATATATTTACGTGTAATATAATTATATGTCTGTTGATGCATACTAAGACGAATGGTGCTGACGTTTTTTTTTATACAATTCTGAATTCTATATGCTATGTCACTGAGGTAATTGGTAGTCTGCTTTTGGCTCCTGCATAATGTGGGAGTGCTTAGAAAATTAAAATAGTTCCAAGAAAGAAAATAGAATGTGCAGGGGGAAAAGAGGCGCTGCTGCAGCACCCACACTGTTTCTGTGGCAAGTGATCTCAAGGAAGTGAGGCGGAAAAACATTACAACAACAAGGGATAGTACCAGTCACCTGAAGACAACATTAAGATTAAACAGAGATGTTGCAGATCAGATTTAAACCTCCTAAAATGGCTCAGGATGAAACTGTAATGGATGCCAGTTTTGCTTAAAGGGACACCTATTCTGCCATTGAAGATCACTTGAAGTTAGTACTACTCGGCATGTGGTTTTATACTCGTATAATGCCTTCTGTGGCATAAAGGAGCTATGTCAAGTCTGAAAAATACACTAATGGCATGCATTTTGGGAAGTGTAGTGTAGGAAGACTAGGGACATAGAATTGGGATGTCACAGGATCTTTTTTTCTTCTTTTTTTTTTCGTATCTGTCTCTCACAAATTCCCCAACAACAGAGCAATACAGATTGTCTGAAGCGCCCCTTTAAATTATCATAACACACTGTAATCCTCATACAGACTGAAGAAGTAGTCATGGTATTGTAGCTTCCCTTCCAGGATGTGAATGTGATAAAAATAATTCTGGCGTGACCGGGCTCCACCATTGTGTGGTGTAGAAGACATTTAACGTGAGTTTTTTGTTGAGCGTCATACAGACGTAGGGTCACCCTAACAGGTGCAACACAACGGACGTGTCAATCAAGCACATGTCTTTACATGAGAGGGGTTCTAATGTTAGGTGCAAACATCTGTGTGTCGGTGTGTGGATCATGAATGTTTAAAAGCTTTGAGTGAAAGTGAGTGTGCAGGATGCTTACATGGGGCCTCCTTAACATAGGACTTACAAAAACAAAGTGACTGTTAACTGTGTAAAAAGAAGATTGGTCACCTCTTTGTGCCTTCTTCACAGCCAAACATATGCAATGTGAATGTCTGCCATGCTGCTGGCAGTGGTGGAACACACAGGTAAAAGTGAAGTGAGAAGAATAGCTCAAAACAACACTAATTGGTTTGCAGGATGGTGACAGGTCAACGTGGCATCCCTGTCCAGGTTTTAGTGCGGCTGTGATGCCGCGCGCTGCTCTCGGCCAGGCCAACAGGTTACCATTCAGGCCACGTATCTGCCTGTAGCAGTAATGAGAAGTGCCTCGCTGTTAATGAGATAAACACAGACATTAGATTGGCTCAGCAGGAGCTCTAAAGGGAAGGAGAGGGCGAGAGGGGGGAAAAAAAGAAGTAGGTTGGTGGGTGAGACGGAGGAGGCGAGAGACAGAGAGAGGGAGCTCAGTGAGAAAGGAGTTGAGAGAGGGTGAGAAAGACGATGTGAAGGAGAGAGAGAGAGAAGAATATGAGACATGTTTTTTATTGAAAGTGTGAAGCAGAGCTACATTATAACTCAAACAGAGGTGACAGGTACATTTTGCCTTTAAAATGAGAGAATAAGAGCTCCAGAATGATAATGATGCTGATGGCCGTTATGGCAAAGTTGATAACAAAAACATAGCACAATGTGGTGAAACTGCTATTTTATTGGGCAAAATGTTAAAATATTCATGCTCCATATGCTGCGTGACAACTGTTCCCCTTCTTCATGTACACACACACACTGGATTGTCAATGCCTGCTGTGACATTATAACCATATCTATCATTAAGCAGTCTTTTTTCAGGCAACGCCCCTAATGAAACGCACATGAGTAAGCCTGGCCTAGTAGTGCACATGAGTGTATCATCAGTTGGAAATGTGATGCTGTGTGTGTGTGTGTGTGTGTGTGTGTCTGGTGTTTGCATGTTGTGTGAGTAAAAGCGAATCTTTCATCAACTGGTGCAAGCCCTGTTGCCTTGGTGAAGTTTGTTGTTTCAACATAAAAGTCTCGAAAAACATGGATTAGAGCGCATAAACTGTCCTTCCAAAGTAAAAGCACTGTCTGCAACATTTTAAGATATAAAGATGGAAAAGGAAGTTGCTGGGGCACAACCGTGATACACAATTCCTTTATGACAGAATCCTTCAGGTCATTTAAAACTTACCTTGTCGCATCTCTGTCCCTTTTTTGTGTTGTCCAGGTTTGGTAAGAAGAAAGACGACAAGAGCAAAGATGCTGCCAAAGCCTCCAAAAGCAAACTGGACGCCCTAAGTGAAGAGGAGTTGGACAGGATTCCCGACCAAAAGGACAGGTATGAATCCGACCTGGGTAAAATATGTGTACGTGTTTGTTTTTCACAGTTTAGAATGTCAAAGGAGAAGATTTTACAACACAGGAAAGTGCTGTCGTTGTCAGGGTTAATATAGCGGAACTAAAAGGAAAATAAGCAGTGGAAAGTATTTTTAGTAAACTGAAACTAAATGAAAACAAAAACTATACTGCTAGTATAAAAAAATAAAAAAACGTGTTTTAGCTACAATACAAACTATATCACCACTGGAAGAAAAAAAGGAGACGTGATGAAGATCTGTCAACTCTCTTGACATTGAACCACAGAAATTAAAAGGGCTTGACATGAGATGGTGCTGTGCTGTAATTACTTCACATCGGACACTAAAGTAGCAGTAAACATCAAGGTTATACTGCAACCATGTATTTTGTATGTATACAGTATGTAGCTACATACTTCTGAGACATTACACCTGGCCCTAACAAGAAACTACTGTAAAACTAAATATATAAAGACTAAAACCAAACCTTTCTTAATACATTAAGCTAAACTAAAACTGGCAGAGACACTTACTAAAATTAAATGAAAAGTTACAAATTTAAATCTAATTGATAACTATTCTAGCTTTGGTCGTCCGCAACATGCCGTTCCTCCAAAACAACAGCTCGGTTAAGTGTCTCCCATACCACCCGACTCATGGGATCCAGATTAAAGACGGAGGCTCATTCTGAAGTGAGGAGGTCATGTGTTTGTGTTGTCCCCACGCGTAACTTCCTCCTCCCCTCATGTCCGACAGCTACAATCCGCATTACGCCGAGATCCACTCCGGCCGCTTCACTCCCGACGTCGAAGACGACGACAGCGACCCCAACTACGCCCGCATCAACAACTTCCGACAGCCGCCCTCGCCCCAGTCGTTCGTCAGTCGCACGCCCTCCCCTGCGGCGCTCCCCTCCAACCCGCTGCAGGCCTCCGCCGAGGAGCTGGATGGGCTCTACGCCAAGGTTAACAAGTCCAGACCGCCGCCTGCTCTACAGAACCAGCATCAAACCCAGGCGGACAGGTAAGGGACGGGCTCGCTCATTTTTCTATACTAACGAGGACCCAACTTCTTCTGGTTTTAATTCATAAGTGTTTGTTTTTCAATGTGTGTTTAGTAGAGGTGTGAATCTTCACTGATATCCCCATTCGATTACGATGACCATGTTAGCAATTCGAATTCATATTGCGATGAAATACATATTCCTATAAAGATATTTATGAGATTTGACTTGACAAGCTTGCATTGTCATAAAATATGGATATTAATGTTTCTTTTCCTATTAAGAATGTACTAAAGGCTTAGACAGGAGTCACAGCCCAACTATATGATACACATTTTGTAGAGTATGAATAGTATATCCTCTCTCCCCATATCTCATTCTGTTACCCACACCCCTACTGACCCGTGCACACACACGACACCGTACTGACACACAAATGTATACAGAGTCCAGCTGCAGCAGAACACATCCCTGAAAGCACAAGGTTGCCTCTGCCCTGCCCTCTCTTCAATGTATTGTTTGAATTATAAGCCTCCCCACTTCTAAGGCCACCAGCTGTATCCTTGTTTGTTCACACTAAAAATAAAAATCCCCAGTGGCCAGGCTCTTGATACAGATACAAATGCAAAATAAATGCAAAATAAATAAGTCTGGAATAACTCAAGGCAATCAATTGATACCATATGATGAATAATGTGAAGTTTGACAGGGCTAAGACAGTGACACATTAACGGGTTGTGCATTGAAATAAAAAGAATGACGGAGGGTTGAAAGTTCTGACTCGGCTATAATTTAAGGGTGTTAGGATCCACATCAGATAACAGTGAAGGAAATTCAGTCAGTTTTAGACCTAGCCCCTTCGTTTTACCAGACAAAACCCAATCATTTGTAATATTCGGTGCAAATCCTTTGCTGTTAATAACTTTCCAAAGCCTTCAACAGACGGACATCGGACACTGATGCTCTGCCAGGCATGCCAGACATGCTCAGTTGGCAGTCTAGGCCCAGTCAAGACCATTATGTTTGGCCATAAAAACCTCCTTGGTTGCCTTGTCTGTGTGTATGACATCATTGTCTTGCTGCATAAGCCTGTGCTGTCAACCTAGGATGGATGTGAACACCCTTAAAGCTATGAGTTGGACCTTACAGTTATTGTGCTAGTTTGGTTTTATGGGCAAATATAATGACATGAGTTTAAAAAAGAAGCCCTCAGTGTGAAGTGGTGAATGCTTGCAGAAAGACAGTGCTTATCAGTGTTGCCATTACTGTGATATTATGTACTATTACTGCCAAACTTTTTGGGTTTAACTTGCAGCCAGTTTTGTACGTGAGAGAGAAAGAGATAGGAGTAAATCTAGAGAGGATTCTAATGCAAATTTATCATTTCCCGTATGAAATAATACAGGCCACATTAAAACTTCCCTCAACTTAAACTCTCTGACAGAAATTACTATTGACTTGCAAATCAAAGACTAAGCCCCAGACACCCAATCTCATCCAGAAAAAGAGAGGATACGGAGAGCGAGCGGTTGGACATGGAAAGGAGACAGATGGGAATGGAAAGAAGTGACAGACGGAGGGACGGAGAGAAAAGAGAAAGCAGGGGGAAGGAGTGTAGAGAAGAGGGAAGAAAGACAGAGCCAAAATGGAGCAAGAGAAAATGCTTTAGATAGGCATGGTAAATTCGAGAGGGAAGAAGTGACAGAGGAGAGGGTGCAGACAAAAGAGGAGGAGGGATAATTAGCCACAGTCTAGCAGCCTGACAGATCTGTTAGACCACTTTAGCTCTCATCCACTAGTGGTGGGTACTTCATTACCAGCCTTTCTCCCCCACTTTCTCTCTGTCGCTGTGTTCCTTACTCTCTTGGTGTGTCACTTGTCCATTCTCCCTTCCTTGTATGGCTTACAATACATATTAGATAGCATTAGCCTGATGGATGAGGAGCCGTACTTTGGCTTTCTAACTCTGTATGTGAGGGGGTCTCCAGAGACGAAGAAAGAAAGATTTTTTTTTTTTTAGAAACTCAACTAGTTGAACAACATTGTGGCCGTCACAAATCGGTATTTTATATTTTTAAATACCGTAGCTGACCGTGTCCGATGACCTCAGCTGCATTCCGTGGTCACACCCATTCACATTAAGCAAGCCACGCTAACACGTTGCCCCCTCATCGCCGGCTATTTCGATTCCCGTTCGTCCACCTGCGGTTTCGTCGCTCATTCACAAAGTCGGTACAGCTGTTAAAACACACAAACAGTTCTCTATGAGGTGGAAGCCACCACGCCTTTTTATTCTCACGGACACACAGATAGACGCACACACACATGGTCAGAAATAGAAGCACACACAGCCACCCACATGTAATATGTCTGCGAGGAAGCCCAGTGTAACCTAGCAACAATGCTGTGTGTGGTCCAATGTGTTTTATACGTGTGCGTGTGTGCATGTGCACGCTGTATATATATGTTGAAGTGCCAACAAGCCTGCTTTTCACTTTCCAATTCCATGGCACCTTATTTTCCCACAAAGACGTTTTTGACAGTTGTAGCATGCACCATTTGTATTGTTTCCAAGGGAACAACACATCTTAGAACATATTCTTCCATCTTTTACATTACACAGTTTTAATGACGCTGAATGGAAATGTGCTCATAATACACTTGGGACATGCTTATGCTAAAATAACTTCATCCACATGTGTTTGAAAGTAAATGTGCATGCCTCTGCATCAACATTGTTTGCATAGTTTTGCCAACTGAGACATGTTAGTCCCCCCCCCCCGCCCCCCCCTTCTCCTGTCAAGGCCCTCAACAGTGGACTCCAGCACTGTCTCCCTAATTTACTGTCGGACATTTTCATTAGGCCTTCAATGGCAGGTGTGTGCCGTGATAGGCGTCACATTTGATTAGCACAATGCTAGAGGCTGACCTGTGGAGAAAAAAGGTTAGCTATGCTTGTCAAATTTTATTAGCCAGAATGCACTCTTTGTAGCTGGAGCAAGAAACTGGGAGAGGAGATGAAAGAGGAGTGAGAAAAAGAGAGAGGCCAAAGTGAAAAGATGTAAGGATGAGAGAGAGAGAGAGAGGTGTGTTGTAAAAATTCACCATTGTGCTAAGAAAAGTAAGTTGAAGCTGAGCTTGTAAGTGAAGACTAGTAAATGACACATCAGAGATTTCTGCTACGGTTCAAGAAGTGGCACGACGCACGAGAAACACATGCCGCTAAGTTCACCTGACACCTGTGACAAAGTCCAAATCTCAAATCACTTTCGACAGGCTTGACTAATTGTTAAAAAAATGAAAATACATCTTTTGGATGTAGATTTGTTGGCTCCTGTTACAAGTCCTGAATAGTGTCGGTTGTCTTCACTGCTTCCTTTTTCTCCCAGCCAGTTCAGTGTGACACTGAAGACAGGATTTATTCCCCTAAAGAAAGACAAGATGTGACGCAAACAGCCTGCAAAGCTGATATTATATAAGGAGGCATCCCATTAAGGCAGACGCAGAAATTCACAATTTATGTATCTCACACAGAAAATACATTCTCTTGCTTTCTGTTGTGGATTTAGTTGTTAGGCAACACCTGCCTGAGGAAGAGCTCAATCAGAAAGGCTCTGTTGTTCACTTGAAAACAACACATCATTAGTGGAGACAGCATATTAAGTCATTCTAGTCTTCTATTCCCTTTAAAGCGTCTTTCGCTGGAGCTCTATCTTAGCAATTAAAAGGTTTTCTTTTGCATTCAAGCTGCTTCCAGCTTTTCTTGGCCTTGGTCACTTACACGGAGGAAACTGACTGTTGGCGGAAGCTAGACCTAGATTGTGAGTTAATCAAGATTCATTTTTACGACCGTGCACTTAACAGAATGCAGATACATGGTGAGTAATGGGTCTGTTAGATTAGATGCCAGTGAGAAAAGTTGGGGCTCTTGAGGTTATTTGTCTGCAAAAGTATGTTTTTGAGTTTGAAAGAGGAGGGCATTATTCTGTAAATTGCAGTATTGGAAATGTAGGAACTAGTGGTTTTGAAGCTTGATACATTCTATGGACTGGAAGACAGGGTATCTCAGCTTTAGATAAATTGATTTTTATAACATTAGCCATTACAAAAATCACAATTCTGATTTTGTTAGGTATACTAATACTGATACTGATTTGGTGATGTATTTTGATACTGATTTGGTGAAGTATACTAATACTGATACTGATTTGGTTAGGTATACTGATACTGATACTGATTTGGTTAGGTATACTAATACTGATACGGATTTGGTGAGGTATACTGATTTGGTTAGGTATACTACTACTGGTAGTGAATTGGTGAAGTATACTTATATTGATACTGATTTGGTTAGGTATACTGATACTGATTTGGTTAGGTATACTGATACTGATTTGGTTAGGTATACTGATACTGATTTGGTTAGGTATACTAATACTGATACTGATTTGGTTAAGTATACTAATACTGATACTGATTTGGTTAGGTATACTAATACTGATACTGATTTGGTTAGGTATACTGATACTGATACTGATTTGGTTAAGTATACTAATACTGATACTGATTTGGTGAGGTATACTGATTTGGTTAGGTATACTAATACTGATAGTGAATTGGTGAAGTATAATAATACTGATACTGATTTGGTGAGGTATACTGATACTGATTTGGTTAGGCATACTACTACTGATAGTGAATTGGTCGGGAATACTGATACAGATTTTTTTTTTTAGGTGTACTAATGCTGATACTGTTGGTTAGGTATACTGATACTGATACTGATACTAATACTGATACTGATTTGTTGAGGTATACTAATACTGATGCTGATGCTAATACCAATACCGATTTGGTTAGATATACTAATACTTGTACTGATTTGGTTATGTATACTTACAGATACGTTTAAAAAAACTTTTGTTTTCCCATCACTTCCAGTTTGTGTGTTTCTGTCCGGCTCTATTCCCAATTCTACACCAGGAAACCAAACATTGACCGCGCACTTTGATCTGTGCTTACCTCCAGCATGCACGCAGCAAAGAAAATGCTGCCTGCCTGAGCTTTTTTCCCTCTAGTGTGTTGTGTTTAAATCAGCTGGCCGCAGCAAGAAGAAGTCGCCGAACCAGCCGGCGGCGTTGCACACTTCCTAATTAGTCTGCCCCCATACTGGCTTACACCACGGGATAGTTTCTTTTCTCACACACTCTCTCCTGCACGCTTTCATATGGCAGACGGTTTTGTTCTCACTCCAGTTCCACTGCTCTTTCTTTCACTCTTTTTCAAGTTTCCCGTCCCTGTGTTTTTCCTAGCGGTTTGGTTTTGCTCTCATTCTGTCTTCTGATTCATTTCATGCTCCTGTGTCTTATCTTCTCCCTCTCTCCCTTCAGTCTCCATCCTGCTCTCGTTCTTCTCCTGACTGCCTCTCAGATCAACCTGCATAGTCGGATACACTAAAATATGGATGAAATATTACACTTGAAGGGAAAACACGTCCAAGCTAATAAAGCAAAATAAGCCTTTATGTATTGATTAGTTGTGTGTCTATTTATCACTCAGACACTGATGCGCTTATGATGTTACTAAACCTGCACGTATAAAAACATTTGTGTAAGGAAAAATACAGAAAATCAGTACAGAGCCCTGGTTCCATACACAATCTGGCATACACATTAATTTGTCTTTATTACAATCTGCCTGTTCTCTCACAATTACTTTTAGCTAACCTGTGGGGTTGTCTACAACCTGCTAGCCCAGCTGACTCTGCTGGCTCGTTTCTTGATCTCACATCAAACTGCTCTATTGAGAAAAGTGTATATCACCAAAGCTTAGATCTGTTGTTTCTGTAACTGGCCTCTGGTTTGCAGACAGGCAATCAGCAGCAGTTATTAGCTGCTGATGACAACAGGGGAGACTACCTGTCTCGCCACACACACACACACACACACACACACAGGACAAGACAAATGTTTCTGCTTATACAGACACATACACACATCCTTCTCTACCGCCTCTGCCTCTGTTTGAAAAGCAGCCTGCTGAATTGTCAACCCATCAAACTGCTACTTAAACATTAAGCCCCCCCACCCATCCCTCTCTAATGTTTTATCCGGAATCAGCCTCTGTCTTCATCTATTAATGATAATATTTGGCGTTGTCAGTGATGGAGGCCGCAGCATAATGAGATAATTACAGTGTTGTTTCATTGGGAGAGCGACACGCACACTCAATCAAAATGGCAGCCCTAATTACGGGCCCAGGGATTGGCTAATGGGCTCGGTGGAAGAAGGGTGGTTGGAAAAAAAGAAAGTAAATCTTAACTTGAGTCGGTGTGGGCATTCTCTAAAGGTCTGTTTTTTTGTGAAGAGGTGTAAGTAAGCGTAATAAATAAGCAAGCAGTAAATAATACAAGAGATTATGTTTGAATGTGTTAACAGCAAGGTTGTCTGCAGGCCTTTCAGAAAGTTCTCTCCTCGTGGCAGCGGGATTGAGTTTTGTGTCCTGAGCGCCTGCATTGAGAGTACACAAACTTAAGCTTGTGTAGAATAATAGCAACACAACACACTGCCCCGGAAGTGTGTGTGTCCCAGCCTTCTGTCCCCTCTGGCTTGCATAGAAGGCTGCATGAAATCAAGATACATAAACATAGGCACATGTGTTGTGTGCTCCACATACTAAATCCTAAATAAGGATTAACTACACAAAAATACATACTTTTATACATTCCTGAGGTTGTCTTCAAGATTTCAAGGTGTCTTTCCTGTCATTTTACAGTACACTGTAGTACGAAATTACGTGCAAAGTTCCCAGCTTAAAAAAATATAGCGCAGAAACAGTTAAAACACAGTAGAAAATCCAGATATAAACTATAAAAATATAAATAAATATACATATTTATATGGGTGTGCAGAGCATGTAGAGTGATAAGTATAATTATACAGCATGTGCACAGAAACACACCCAAACATACACTCAGAGCCTCAGCCGGATATTCTAATTAAAGGCAGGGTCACAAGAGAGACTTAACTGTGTACTGTATGCTATGTACTTCACTAATTAACCTCTCTGTCTGCTCTGTGTCTCTCACCTGCCCTCTTGCTCTGTCTCTCTCTCTCTCTCTCTCTCTCTCTCTCTCTCTCTCTCTCTTTCTCCTTTGCTCCAGTTTGGTCAATATCTGCCTGGGGGTCAGACCATTAGAATGTACGACACAGCGGCCGTTTGGTGAAGGCTGTGTGGGTGTTATGTGTCGGACAAAGGGCTTCCTTGTGTGTTCCTGTTCAGGGTATTTGAGTTTTACAGATGCCCAAGAAACCGACACACTCTTCGTGTGTTGGTTTTTTCTTGGGTTACTTTTCTTTTTTGAATATTTTGACACAGTGTGTATCTCCTGAGGAAAAAATAGCAAGCGGACAGCATATCAGTGTCAATATGAGATACCTGTTTGCAATGCAGCCAGTAAACACAGATAAACGACAGCACTGTGTCGTTCTTTGGTAGCACATCCTGAAGGATTGTGCTCACTCAAGCAGACCATTTGTGTGTGTGTGTGTGTGTGTGTGTGTGTGTGTGTGTGTGTGTCCATTTGTGTGTGTTTCCGTCCACTCCCTTGTTTATGTGTGCTCGGCTCTGTGCTCTCAGGTGTGTGTAGCTTATCTAACATAAAGGTCCAGTGAGCATGATGATGTTTCTCTTTAAGTTTTGTACCCATTCTGTCCTAAGTTCTTATTTCTTCTCTGGCGGTCGCCATGCAATTTTGTCCCATCTTTCTTTTATTGTTTCACTTTCTTGCCCAGGTCAGGTTCAGCAGGATCATTTAGATGTTGACTTGTCATCAGTCTGTCTGTAAATCCATTGAAAAAAGCAGCTGCATTGGTCTATGTGACTTTTTAGTGAAAGGCACATCCATCAAAGGTTGTTCTAGTGTTTTTTTGCTTCTTTTTTCCCAACTTGGTTATATCTGTCAGCTGTAGAAAGTTCAGTTCAGGCACTGATGTCTTCTCAGAGGCAGTGCTTTGTGGATATTATCTGTTTGCGCGTCAGCCTTCCTGTGCTTTCAGGGGTTGTCACTGCAAGGCAAAAAATAATACTGGTGGATTTAAGAAAGGATGAATGTGGCTTTTTTTCTTCCCATTTTAATTCCCAGCTGTGGTGAAAATGACACCGTTTATCATGGAATTAGTTGTTGTTGATGTGAACCGTGTCTATATAACAGCTCTCAACACCAACCATCCGGCATTATTAACGCCTGTCTGTCTGTCTGTCTCTCCGCAGCGATCAGCGTCTCCAGGGGCTGCGTAGGGAGTACCAGCAGGCCCGAGCCGCTCCGGGCTACGACGAGCTGGACGCCGCACGACGCAGAGTCCTGGAGCACGATCCACACCGGGTGAGTGCGCACGCCTGTGGGTGTGTAGCCTAGCAATGGCAAACCGGGTTTTTTAATACCACGAAATTAGTTTCCAGTGAGAGCTTTTTTGCTTCTAGCCCCAGACATCCATCCAAACGCCATGGAATGACATATACAGCAAGAAATACACACATACTGGGCAGTAGTTTTGAGATTGAAATGTTAAATGTGTCTCCAGAGCACCCTAGTGTTCCAGTGAGCCCAGCTTGTTTTCCCCTGTGCCTTTCTCAGGCTATTTTCAGCCTTTCTTGTTAACATTTTGAGATGCTGTGTGCCACCGAGGCGGCGCCCGCTCTCCTCCTCATTTAGTTTATGGAAAGATCTATTAGACCGGTGACATTTCCATCCACCCTTTCCTTTAGTGCTATACCCCAACCTTGTCCCTTATTTCCTCTCTTTCCACATTTCCTCTCTGGTATTATTGTCCTTGTTGCCTCTTGCCTCTTGTTCTCATTTTGGCAAGAATAACAATGGGCTACAATTTCACTGCCTCTCCGAACCGAGCTGCTCTGCTAAATGTCCCTGAACCTGTATCGATCCTGTCTCAGGAATCGTTTCATTTGCCTCCGTACACTCCAAAACTCAGCATCCTCTCCATGGAAATCAATGGCCATTTATCAGTCATTTTAAAAACGCGAGCCCAAGGATGCAGAAAATCACACTTTGATCCGGATCAGAATCACCGATATCTTTGCGAAGGCATTTCCTCCGAGCGAGATCTCTTTTTCATTAAATGACACAACTGAGCAAACAGCAAGCAGAGGCAACTGGGAAAAGACAGGATGGATTTACTGACAGCATCGGCGATACCCAATCCCCTGACACCACCTGCATCCTGCTGTGCTCGTTTCCTCCCTTTTTGCGGACTGTGTTTATTGAGCAATGAAGCTCCGTCGAACCAGTCTTCATTAGGCACTCGCAGACACGCGCCAACGTTGCTTTGGTTGGTGCCCAAAGGGCTTCGCCAGTCAGTACACATCCCTGTGCAGCATGACTTTCTGCCACCAGTTGGTCGTGGAACTCTGATGCAATTACAGCGCAGCTAGTGTGAGGAGCAACCTCTGATCTGATTTATTTTTCACCCCCGCCAAAAAAGAAAAAAAAAAGAAGCAGTGTCCAGGGTGAAAGCCAGCGGTGGGTTCCTCCCCTGAGGAGCCCGATAATGAAACACCCCACTCACAGTCACACACACGCACAAGAATAGAAACAGTAAAACACCCTGGAAGTAATATTGGCTACAGAAAAAAAAGAGAGAAGATGATAAGGGAATGTTAGATTAAAACACAACATGATTGTTGTAGTATGACCGTGAAGTAATATTTTAATCTCACAAATTGTATTGTAACATGTTGCAACTGTAAATTCCCCCCCAAAAAATGGCAAGCTGAAACTTTTCAAGAAATGTCCCCGGCCCTTAGTAGTGTCTGCAGTCTACACACACACACACACACACACACTCATATGCACACACCCTGTAGAGAGATGACCACCAAAAGAATAAGCAGAGACAGGAATAGATTTTTTTACCACAGTCTGAGCTTTCATACTCATTTTTGGTGATGTTAACTTGGGTTAGTGTGTTGCCCAGAGCTCTACATCTCTAACAATGACATGGACAAAAACAAACACAGGCACAGGACACACATGTATGTCTCGCGGACACACACACATATGGCATAGTGGAAGGTAAGCCTTCATTATCTAGTCTCACACTTACAGAATCCCTTTTTAGGGTACACAAACAAGAATTTCAAGAAAAACAAACATACATTTATACTAATCTTAGAATAGCCTTGCATCTAACAATTTCCAATAAGTTCTTAGTAGACATAATAAAACATAAGTATCCTCACTGCAGGGATAAAAACATGTCTGTATGAGACTAGAATGAAGCATAAAAGAGTGATTATGTTGATGGTTGCTCTCCTCCATGTGCAGACAAATATGAGTTAACAGTGTCCACACCTTTGGATTCCCCCGGATATTACTCCACACATATTTACCTATTTTCTCTCTCTGTGTGTAACGATAGCGTGAATGCAAACCGCTTGAGCGCGGCACTCACTTGCTTCGGCCTTGTGGTATCGGCCTGTTAGCTGCCGCCGCCTCCACCTCTACCAGCGCCACGCTGCTCTTTTATGCACAGCCACTTCTGTAGCCTTGAATGGTTAAAAAGGTTTTTCCACGCACCCTTCTCAGTCTCTGAGTGATTAATGTGTGTGTGTGTGTGTGTGTGTGTGTGTGTGTCCATTTGCTCTCCTGGGTGACACACTAACCTAAGCTGACGTAAACAAAGGGATAAGGAATAAAAGGCGGTAGTTACGGTGTCTATTCATGTCTCTGTTTATTCTTTCAGCGGTTGTCTGTGGACATGATCTGGAGGTGGAGTTGTCTCTTTCTGTGTGTGTGTGTGTGTGTGTGTGGCGAGTCACACTGAAGTGTGCGTGCGTGTGCAGCTACATCTGGTCTTCAGAAAGGACTTCATGTCCCTTCCTCATTTCTCCCCACTAACCCCTCTCCCTCTGTGTCTCTGTCTTTCTATCTCTCTAATTTGACCCTTTCCCCCATGTTCCCTGTCTGTGGATAGGTCACACTTGTAATTATGACAATCACACTGTCCCCTTCTCACGGTCTATTTTTCTCTATGTGCTAATGATAGGCTCTCTGTAATGTCTTGATGGCCAATTAACCCACTAGAGTGCATGAGCCATGTATAGACTTCTTTTGTTCTATAAGATGAGTTGGAAATAACCTTTTTTTACATGAGACACTCCCTTGTTGAAGGGACTGACATAGTTCTTCACTCAATATTTATAAATTCAATGTCACACGATACAAAGTCATTTTTTAACTAGTTTCCATAAAGTTAAGGGTCTCTTATGTCTTGTGAGAAAGTAGAGATTTGAACTTGCCAAAGAGCGTTGTGTGTAATCAATCATGTTATTTTGGGTAATTAAAAAGAACATTGAAATAGGAAAACAGGTCAATTTGACCTGAGGACAACATGAGGGTCAAAGTAAAGTCCAAGTTAGAAGGAAAATAAACTTTAGAATAATTCCCAAAACTATGAAATGACTGGGAGATTTATGGAGAAGACAAAGTTGAATGGTAAAGGAAGTAGCAGCTACCCATTATTTTTACGTCTGTCATTTTTATCACTCAAACAATTTCTGCCGAGGAGAACGTGAGGGTTAATAACATCTTTTTAGTACATTCTCCCTGGCCATGTCTTTTAGATTTCACACCTCAGTTTGCAACACAGACATACTGTTCTGAATTTGTTGTTCAAGTCCAAGCCCAGATCACCTTTCTTTCTATCTTTCTTTTTTGCTTTCTATCTGTCTTTCACTTACTGTTGGCCTATTTGCCCCCTAGTGGTCATTACAATAACAAATTATGTCTATAGCTGACGCTGCACCCTGTGACACAGCTGAACATCCGGGGAGCTTGACATTATGCGTCTTTGTTCACTGTAGTCCTGATTACATGTCTATGGCATGTGCATTATAATGCAGATGTACTTTATGTGCATTCCAGCTGACCGTGCATAACGTGCAACTCCACAGTAAACCAGAGTTTTGTTTAGCCAGTTTAACAAAGACCTATAGGCGCACGGTATAGGAGTAACACACACACACACACACACACACACACACACACTCTCATGCATCTTATCTCAACTCATTACCCTGTGAATCGTAAACAACAGTGGCAGCACATGTGACACCTTAATGAACACAGAAGTCACAGAAAACCACACACTGAACCACACACTCGGAGTCATTATAAAACACACACAGAGAGACGCTCACACAAGTCCAGATACGACTTGTCATCCGTCGTGCAGCTGTTTTTTGTACTTCTCTCTAATGTTGTGTGTGTAGACATCCATCACCTTGATGATATTTTAATGTCACATCCTCAGGCTGTCTCAATCTCTCCCCCCCCCCCTCACTTTTTCTCTCCCTCCCACACGTCGGCCATCACTTCATAAATAAAACCCCCACATCATTAAGTAAACACGCACCAGCCTGTCACGGTGATAGATGGCCTACACACACTTGCAGACACGCACACACACACACACACACACACACACACACGGGCACTGGTGATCTGTGCGGGATGCTTCATGCCCACAGGCAAAGGCCCCCGACGGGTTTCTGCGCCCACAGTCCTAATGAATGCACACGTCTGCGAACTTGTTGTAAAAGCTCACTTTTGGAAAAACTGTGTTGAAAAATAAAGCCAGAAAGTTATTATCAGCAACAGATTTCCAAATGTGGTGGTGTAACACTTCAGATGTGTCCTCAGGCCCTTTGTGGTTAGATATTGATGTTTAGTTTAGTTTTCCGGTGAGATACGTTGGCTCCCACTGTGCCCCAGTGACTGGCCACCACTGCTTTCTCCTGACAGGTGCCTCCTCTTACCACACACCTTCTGCTGTGAACAATTCAGGCTCTCTCTGCCTCACTCACCGAGGACACACACTCACACAGAGCATGGGGTGTAATGGATGTGCTGGCAGGCGAGTCCTGCTGTGTGCCTACTGTTGGGTAAGCTGCCACAACAAAATGCTGTAGCCCAGCGGAAAGCTGCTTATAAAACAAGAGGGGAACCCAAGGGAGAGAAACTGGAGAGAGGAGTGAGGGCGCAAGTAAACGAGGGCGAGAATATGAGAGGGAATGGGAAACGGGGAAGGGGAGTGGCAGCGAGGCAGCCAGTCAGAAGAACTTGAGAGGGGAAAAGATGTGTGTTTGTGAGAAAGAGCGGGACTCATGAACAACATGAAAAACAATAAAGCAGAGTCGAAGCAAATAAGCCTTAAAGAGACGCCTTAGGGGGAAGGTGGGTTGGATGAGAGATAGCACATCTAGCAAGGGAAGCTGGATTGGCACGAGGAGGAGAGAGATGGGACAGAGGAACTGACAGACACAGGGAGGCATCGACATCAACCACTGAAGGAATGGAGAGGGGGAGGAAGATAGAGATGTTTTCAGGTGGTAGAAAGGACGTTGATACTGAAACAAGCATGGGATGCCCTTGAACATGACATTTAATCTTTACCTAAGGGGGCAAAGGAGAAGGACATTTCCCATTGGGAGTATCAAGCATACATATTTATATTGTAAACACATGTTCTGTGCTCTTTTAATGAAGCTTTGGTTCTTTGTTTCCATCTGATACACTCCCCCTCCCTTCCTCATTTCACTCTGTGGTGTCCAATCAATTAGAAACTTCTTCAAATAAACTGTTAAAAATGTTGATTTTTTTAAAAGAAGATGAATTGGAGAAAGAGAGTGTGGGAGGCCGAGATGCTAGTGAGTGCATACGGAAGAGAGCGAGGGAGAGAGAGCAGCTGGTTCGGGGGTGTTTCTCTGAAGGAGGCTGCACTAATGTTGGTCTAATGTTAGTGTTAATCAGGTTAGCATATGCACTGTGTGTGTTGATTGGAGGTTTTACTGGTGCACCTGCCATATTTTAATGAGGAAAGAGGATCATTGGCTGACACACACCATCACTCAACCTTTCTCTCTGTCTCACTTTTTTCTATTTTTACACACACACACACACACACACACACACACACACACACACACACATACACACACACACACACACACACACACACACACACACACACTCTAAATCCCCACTGGAAAAGCTGCATTTGAGGCGTCCAAGAATGTAGGATCAAGACCCACTTTCGTTATTTCATGAGTAGTTTAAAAAATGTAGCGTTTTTAGACTGACTTTGCACACACGTCGTGCACTCTGGTAATAACACAGAAAAGATGTGCACAGCCACACACACTACATACAAAAAAGCGTGACTGGCAACTGAACGCCCGCTCACACACATTTTCTAACTTTTAAGAGGTAACATACCACAAACACATAACACGCAATCCACAATCAACCATAAAAAAGGCAACTTGTACACACACACATTCACACACACACACACACACACACACACAAATACACACACACACACACACATGCACACTCAGTCACCATCAAAGGGCTGCAAACCTCAGCTTTGGCCAAACTGAAGCTGGTTTTCAAAGTTCATTTCTCTGTAGAAGGCTCAAGCCAGATCCATGCTGGCAGCACATTCTCTCACACACACACACACACACACACACACACACACACACAACCTTTTGCGGAAAATCTTGTAATTCAGTAATTACAAGAAATGCAGTCTCCTGTTCCTGGTTTCCTCATGATCCGTTAGCCCTGTGCAGCAGTTGAAGCCTGTGCCGATCAAAGGCTGCCCGTCCTGACTCACTGGACCCGGCTCGGTGCTATTCTGGCCCGTACAATTACACAGGCCCCACCACAAGTTAGTGTTTGGATCATACACCCCAGAATAACCCTGAACAAGCTACTGTGAACGGCTACTGGAAAACAGAAGGAAAATGATAGGGGAGAAATAAGGCAAGAAGTAGAGCTACCAGGAGATGGTGGCGATGATAATTAGGAAATGAAAGTTGTGCTGCAAAGTTATTCCTCTTTACAAGCCATTTAGTCCTATGTTAAGTCTAGCAAGATAATTTTAGGTTAAGGTATTTGACAGCAAGGTGAGTTTAATCCATGTTTAGTAATTATTTCTTGCACTAATACCTTTAAATGTTCCAGTATATGGTACATTATCTATATGTATTTGTGTATTGGTTGTTTGCAGATAGAAGAGCAGAGACAGTGAAGGCAGGTTCATTCATTTTCATGATTGCTAAATAATTTCCTACTTTTTGACCACCTATATTGTGTCCCGTCATCTACTCTTTGCCGTCGGCTCTCACCTCGTTGTTTGATTGGCGCACGCAGGAGCACTGCGTCTTTTTCCTCATTCAAACACACACAAAGACTTAAAACTCAGGCCCGAGCTGAACTCTTGCTCACACTCCCGGGAGACAAAGACAAGAGTGAACATCTCCTTCTGCCATTATGTTTCTACCCATCGCCATCAAGAGTTTTCACGCACCTTCCTCTCTCTTTTCTCATTGCAAAGTCACACTGTGTGATTCCGTCCACGGACTCGTCCTCTGTCCTTGTCTCCCCAGCTCATCCCCGAGGCTCAACACGCTTCTCGCCCTCTCTCCTCTCTTTTGTTTTAAGTAACTTTATTCCAATGCTGCACAGCAACCGGGTGAGGATTTTTTTATTTTTTTCCCCTACCTCGTCCCCCTCCTCCCCATCTGGGCCTACAGAGACTTATATGGTGTCTGTCTTTATCCCCACAGCTTGTCTCGGGGCCTACGGGCAAAATACAGAGTGTGATCTGTCTGCAAGTTGATAAAAATCTCCCATTCTGCTCCTCACTCGCACCCGCTCTCACTTCAAAGCTCGTCACCAGTCTGCGTCTGAGTTAAAGAACGTTCGGCTTTGAGTCTGTCTGACCTCTTCGTTGAGGTCAGACTTTAACATCTTACCGTAAAAAGTTAAGCAAATAAAATCATACTCTCAATCATTTTTCTCAGCTACAAAGGGCATCTTTTGTAACAATATTGTTGAGTCCTATTCAGTTTTCCCACCCATTGTCTTCTTTTTGATACAAATCTTTTGGAAAGATATTTCCTATTCATTTGTTTTATTTTGCATTTCTCCACCTCTGCTTTCAAGCACTATTGCTAAATGTAATATTCACCTTTTGACTATTAAAAATCTAAATAAGAGAGAAACCTCACTGTGCACAACCGTGGATATTCTGCACAAACCCGCAATTTTTAAATAGGCAAGCTACTGTCAAAAGCATCTGGAATTCTTTTATTCCTTCCAGCCAGATATTTATTAAATGGTAGCCCGCCATACCACGCCATACACTACTCTGTAAATTAGACTGTACAGTGACGAAGTGCAGACCTTCCTCTGTTTGGTTGCTGATGAAAGGGAAAAGGATTCAGCAAGTCTCACGATGAAGATGATGTCACAGCAGTTTCACATGGCATCTTCAGCTGAGAATCCCACAAACACTGAGGGCTGCTATCCACAGTGGAAAATGGAAAGAAAAACTACTGGTACCTAAAAAAATAAATAAAATAAAAAGTGAGTGCAGTTGAGCAGAGCCGTACCATGCAGTGGAAGCACGGCATTAGAGCCGGTGGAACCCTGGAAACCCTTACACTGAAAGGCTAGGTCTTCCAGAGAAGAAAAGCTTGTTTGAGACAAATCTGGATCCTTCTTCTCCGTCTCAAGTGCCTCATACAGACAAACCCTGACAGACCCTTTAAAACCAATGGAGCTCACTCTGGAGGGTCTGGAGTTGGCAGGACTAGCATCAAACGCATCAACCTCACAACATTTGCAGCAAGTCGTTGGAGGGCTGGATCCAGTCATCAAAACCCTCACTGGTGGTGGTGTCAACCCCCACCGCCACAAATCTGTTCCTGTAACGAGGAGCGACTGAAGCCCTGCAGCCTGAGTAACCTGTGCTGTGGCGATGGCGCCGTCACAGAACACGGGACACATGACACATAACAGAACCGGAGGGAGAGCTGTGGAAAGATGTGTTGGCGACTCCGCAGCTTGTGTGCGCATCAAGGCTGTGCCAAAGCTCACACAAGCACAAACTAAGTGCTACCGCTGTATCACAGCTTGGTAAAAAGAACAACAACAAAACATACAAACTCTGTCTCTCTCATACTCACACAACCTGTGACATCCCTTTCGGGGTATCACAATCTGGTGGGGGACGAATGAAGCCAACCACGCACATGCACTCACAGTCACAGGGGTATTTGGATGTTATTTCAGTGAACAGTGGGGAGGTAAACAAGCCCACAGAGGGGGAGAGGAACAGGGACACGGCTCCAGTAAATAAATAACACCCCATGGCCACTGCCATGGCCACACACACACACACACTGACACACACATGGAACACATTTAAGACGCATGTTGGTTAGAGCTTCATGTGGTAACAGAATGCACACACGTGCAAGTTCACTTTCAGGCAATTAGCTTTAAGTCTAAAAAGTCACTGATTTGGTTGGGTGGCAGTTGAATTGACATGAAACCTAATAATCTGTTTACACTCAGAATAACCTAATAACAATTCAAGCCCATTCTACCTCATCCTGAAAAGTGATGCAAATCTTCCAGTCCCAAATGGTTATGGCTAATAGTCACTTAAACAAATCAAATTCTCTTGGGTTGCAAAGCATATATTGTCTGTGTTTTCCCCACTCGGAGCCTGTGACGTCAGTATGTTTCCGGGATAGTGTAAAACGTTCTTTAGAATGTGTGCTGATGCGTGCAAACTCGTTAAATTTAGTTAGAGCTCATGCAAACGGTTGGAAAGGCTGGACCAGAGTGCACTTATTCGGACAGATAAAGTAGTCTGCATAAAGCAAGTGAAGAAAGTAAGCATGAGCGTGGTGAACTCTGATTTATCTAATGCAGCTTATAAACTTAAGTCTTTCCATTCTACCTGATACATCCTTGCATGGGGAGGTTAAATTGCAAACCCACCCACCCACCCACACACACACACACACACACACACACACATCCAGTCAAAGTCCAAACCCAACTGTATGCTAATGTAAAAAGCCATTCTAAGGTCAAGAGTTGAGGCCTATGCAAACATTAACAATGAAGAAAATTACCAGCAGATTGGCCTATTACCAGAATAGACTGCATTCCAGTCTGAGTGTGTGTAACCTTTGCTCCTGTGTGTGTGTGTGTGTGTGTGTGTGTGTGTGTGTGTGTGCCATCTGTTGCTAACGAGCTCATAGTGAGCAGGGTCCAGGTGTGGGAGTGTTTAGTGTACACTGGGGGGCAACTGAGCCTCCTGTCTGAGATACACACTCACACAGAGCTTCCTAATTCAGCATAATCTTGTGTACCTATGGCTCACCATGAAAGAGGTGCTTTGACCTCTTTTGAGGTTGGTTATTAGTTGGTAACTATGCCAACAAGTCATTTCACAAGAACATTGCAAGTTGAATATTTCTGTTAGGAAAAGACATTTAGTCAGGCCAATGACGACACAAGGGAATTAAGGCACAGAGACTGGTAGTGAATTTATTATAAAATCCCACTTTTCTACTGTTCTTAGACTCAAACTACATGTTTAAGTGAGATAACAACATCCATCCAACAAAGTTTTCTAGATTTCGTAAACGGCCTGATAACTTTCTCTTCCTTCTCCTTTGATCAGCATAGAGAAAACAACTTGTTTATTTTATAAGATGAGATCTTTGAATGCGTTGAAGGATGGGACAGGGATCTAACCCAACCTGTTTCACTCTAACCACAACCTCTGCAGTCTCTCCTAACTAACTTGCATTGAGGTGACATAAAAAAAAAGCTGCTTTAGAAATCTAGTAACTCTGACAGTGCTTTTACAGCATCTTACAACCTTATATAAACATGCTGACTTGTATTGAGTGTCTGCATATATATATACACTCACCGGCCACTTTATTAGGTACACCTGTCCAACTGCTCGTTAACACTTAATTTCTAAGCAG
>NC_048430.1:6364537-6372616 GCF_013103735.1 Etheostoma cragini
CAGTTCTGAAGGCAAAAGGGGTTCCAACCCGTTACTAGCATGGGGTACCTAATAAAGTGGCCGGTGAGTGTATATATACTGTATATATTGTATTTATGTTACTTTCTGTGCCAGATCAGTTCTCTGCCTCTCTGTTTTATCCGTTTCCTCTCCTTCCAGGATGTCATGTGATTTTTAGGGCGGAGAGGATGGATATCGGGGGGTTGCATCCGACTGGCGTGATGAGGCGTCATCATGCCAGTCGGATGCAGGGCATGGGGTGAGGTTGCCAACAGGAGGTGGGCATGGGGTGCCAGTCAGAGGCTCCCGACTGAGACACATGCTTAATTAGCATCCAAGATGGATGTAGGGAGAAGGAAAAGGATGGATGCATGGAAGAGGAATAGATGGCAGTACAGGAGGCTAATTATGCCAGTTGAAAAGAGGCGGCAAAGGAAAGCGGTTTTGGAGAAAAGGCAAATCTGAGCATCTCAGTCACGGGATGAAAGCCTTGCTCAGGCATTGTGTCAAAGCACTTGGACTCTCATTTTGAGCTTTATTGTATATATGAGCATCGCAAATTTACAGCAAAGCCAAAAGTGCTCCAAGAAATTCATTTCCTGAGCTCCGGCAATACTTTCTGATGAATGCGACAGCTGTGCTGCTCGAGTTGGGTTGTGTGTGTGTGTGTGTGTGTGTGTGTGTGTGTGTGTGTGTGTGTGTGTGTGTGTGTGTGTGTGTGTGTGTGTGTGTGTGTGTGTGTGTGTGTGTGTGTGTGTGTGTGTGTGTGTGTGTGTGTGTGTGTGTGTGTGTGTTGCAATGCGTATCATCTGGCACTGTCAAGGCACGGCTTTCTAATTTGGAAGAATGGAAAAGTGACTTTCCGCTCATTCACACTCTCACACGCGCCAAGCATTCTGCCGGAGCAGTTTGTCAGCTGGCGAATGACTCGGCAAAATAATACACTTCATAAGAAAGATTGGTCCTGATATATTTAAGATCATTTTCTCTCCCTGATCACAAAGTCTTAAATCCAGTCTGAAGATCTGCTGATTGTGACAGTCTTTCAGCTTTCCAATTTCCCCACATGACACTGAAGAAAAATAGGAAATTCCCGTGTGTGGGTGTCTGTGTGCGTGTGCGTGTATTGGTGGTCTGGCACAGAGTCCAGAGAGAATCTGGCTTTCTGTCAGCTACTGTCTGCTCAGGACATTAACTTTTCCTCTGATAACCACTTAGACATGGCACATACATATTCTGTAAAAACACACATCACAGTAAATGATGTGACCAGGTTCGGGACGAGGACATGAACTTGCACGGTGTGCAAGGAGCAAAGTGGGTGTCATCGCTCTACACCGGAGCTGTAAAGACTTTTTGGTCACTGTAGGCCTCAGAAGTCTGACAGCAGTTTCACTCTAACCTGGATGAATTTTATATTGCTATTCTCCAAGTTGCCAATAGGAGTGTGTGTGTGTGTGTGTGTGTGTGTGTGTGTGTGTGTGTGATAAACAAATCAATCAGACCGATGGCTGCAGGCTATTATGTTAATACAATCAACGGGCAAATAATTTTACTCATTATGTCTAAACACACATTTCCTCCCCACATCATCATCATCATCCTCTTCTTCTTCCCTTCTGCCCCTGCTTCCTACTCAGAAGATGCATTATGCCTTGTTCAACACACACACACTCTCACACACACACGGTCTTCCAGCTGAGTCCCAGCTTTTTCCTGAGACTGATGTCCCCTTTACCTCACATTATGCGTCTCTTTGCATAATTTCCCCTACCTAACGCACACACACCGCCATCCAAAGATAGAGCATTCACTTCCCGACATCACATTAAACCTGCGGCACAAAGACACACGGCCTCCCTGACTACCACAATATTAACATATATACACATACACACACACACACACACAGCACAAGGCCACTTGATAGTGCATCAGCCTTGCCTCTGATGTGCTTTTACTTCCTGGCTCCCATTCAGAGACATTAGAACTCTCTACATCACATAGACATGGTAATGATATCTGGTAATGCTCCGCTGCTGCATTGACATTCACAATGAGTTTAAACTCTTACCTTCATGCAAAACACGGTGATAGACCGGTCCTGCCTGGAGTCATTTAGACTAGGTGTAGATTAGAGTGTGACATTACATTCTGTGTATGTGAGTGTCACTTTGATAGCCTGGATCAAACGCATCACTGTTTGCCTCTTTAGATTTCCCTGTGTGTATCTGTCTGTCAGACCCGTTATTGCATTCTCATGTACACACACGTACATGTCAGTTTATTGTATATGTGGCTGCTTTTGTGTTTTTTTACCGATGCACTGGTGTGTGCATGTTCCGCTACAGTGGTGCATGGTGTGTTTGACCGATGAACTATCCACTGGGTAAACAGCCTGTGTTTGTATGTGGAAACGCCGAGCCCAGAACCTAGATTACAGATAATTGAAACGGTATGCTCTTTCTCCTCTCTGTCTACCCCCGCTTTATTGTCATAACCTTACACCATGTCCATACTTGCAAAACTACATTTGACGCCACATCTTTTTTTAATCTACATTTTAGCCTTAATTCCACACACCAATTTTCACACCCAAAAAAAGAGGATTTCAACACCTTGCTAAAACACTTTAGATAGGTCTGGAACACCATTCTTGGTGAGATATTCCCTCATTGGGTGTTTTGATGATGGGGGTTGAGAGCGCTATCCTTTTACTTTAAAATCCAACGATTAGCCCTCATGTCCTGAATGAAATGCATTTGTTATGTTTCTCAACTTTTTTATTTTTCCAGATTTTTTTTTGCAATTTGTCACTCGTCTGTAAGTTCTCATTTAGAGCAGGAGGCAACAGAATAGACGTTTATCCTTCAGAGATGGAGTTGGGTAAAGCTGCGACTGTCCCTACTCCCCGACCACATGATGCCTTTAATCCACTGTTTGCCAACAGAAAGAGAACGAAGAGAGAGGGATTTAGCTTCGCCACTGCGGTGTTCCATTGTGGACCGAGTCGTTTTCATGTAAACAGCGGTTCCATATTTATCCCCCTGAACGTTGACGTGGCTTTAGTCAATCGCTTCCTGGTGTGCGGGGGTGAGAGCGTGAACAACCTTCTGCCCCAAATCTACTCCCACTGTAATTTTCTTCATATGACTGGTGTGTTTGCATGAACTGTACACACACGTGTTCATCGGAGGGGCACGGCACTTACATGTGGTTACATGTGTTTAAGTTAAAACATGTGCATTCCATGAGTTCTCCCGCTCTTTTTTTTGTTTGTTTGTTGTTCCCACTGATCCACAAGGCTGCACACAAACACTTCCAGGCTTTATACACTTAATGTACATCCGCTGATTTGAAATATTACCGAGGTTGAACATACAGCCAAAAGGATATATGTGGGCTGTCTCAATAGGCCTTTACAAACAGGCCAACACATGGCCTGGTTGTTTTCATCAGATCTCTACCTGACTGAATTTCTAGTGAGGGAGGTGGGAGTTCAACAACTTGCTCAAGGGTATTTGGACTGTTGAGTGACTGAACCGTGGATCTTTTTTAGTCTACATACTTACATTCCTTGTCCTATGTCTCTTCACAGATGGCACCCAGAGGAGCTGAGTCTCGACCCGTGCCCCGCTACGAAGAGGTGGACCAGCAGTACTCCACACAGCCCCGGTGAGACCACTGTCTGTGTGTGTTTGTGTGTGTGTGTGTTGTATTCCTCAATGCAGAAAATGAAGGGATAACTTCTTGCCACTCCCTCCCTTTGTGTCTCCATCACACACACACACACACACACACACACACACACACACAGATTCAAACACACGGCACAGACTAATCCTCTTTAGAGCTTATAATTAAATCTGGAGTGTTTGCCTTGGGAGTGTCTACTTATCCCAGGAATAGGAGTGTTCAGCTCTCCAGAGAGCAGGGCACAGTCATGAAGATCACACACACACACACACACACACACACACACACATGCACGCAGAAAGGATGGTTAGCTCTTATGAAGGATGTAAAACCTCTAGTGTGGGTTTAATGGAACTGCACATGGTCCTTTATATTTGTTTAAATGTTCTCATTTCAAATTAGGCATGTGCACACACATACCTTTTCCACTTTTCCCAGCTGTGCTGCAGAATACATACATCAGTCCAACCGCACCTGAGTATTACCTGAGTCGTGCGCGCGAGTGTGTATATGCACACGCTGAGCAAACGCCATCTATGTGATGTTCGCGGCCTCAACAGCTAAGTGGAGCGTGGAGTCGCGTGGTACGGGGAAAGCGAGGGGAGGAGAAGGAGGTATAGAGGGGACACCGGGATTGAGAGGAGGAGAGTGAGAAAAAGAGAACAGTCATTTCACGGGTTATTGCTTCTCATGATATGACAGGCACCAGGCAGCGCAGACATCAGCCCTGGCTCACGGGAGGACGAGACACACTGAGAATCTGAGACAGAGAGGAGGAGGGACATGACCAAGCAGCAGAGAGACAGAGAGATTGGCCATCTGTAACTGTGGAGACAAACCCAAATGGAGACAGAAACACAACAGGAGACTTGCATGATCTTTGACAGCTCAGACTATACTCGCGTACAGTAACACAGAGAAAGGAAGTCATGCCATCCACTTATCGAAACTTTCCTCCTAATAATATAAAAGCAAGTCCGGAAAATTGAAAACCTTCCAAGCCATTCAGATTGGCAGAAATGAAAGTTGTGCTTGCATTTCGTTGCTATAAAAAAAGACCAACTATTATCTGTTCCATCTTCTCAAATTTGAGGGCTTGCTGCTCAATATCATTATAAATGAAATTGATTTGGATTTTACCAAGAAGAAATAAGACATTTTAAGACATTAACTTGGACTTCAGGCATTTTTCTCTACTTTCTGCCATTCCCAGTGTTGTTCTTATTCTTTTACTACATATTAATAAACGGAGGCTTGAAGTAGCACTAGCACATTTCCAGTTCTTCAAATTACACATGATGGCGGCAGGGTGTTTCATCATATTCATATTTTCTGGCTTAGGCGTAAAGAAGTCAAATAATGGTTATTACCTAAAGAGATGTTGTCATTATTGTTTAACTGTTGTTCGTCTCCTCTTTGAAGTATTTTTAGGCCCAAGACCCATATGATATCATCTGTTTGAAATGCATATGTTACAGTTAACATGCTCCTGGGGACATTTGCCTCCGCAGAAGAGCAAAAGCACGAGCAACAAAAGGCACAGGCCAAGTACCAGATAGAGTTTAAACACTATTCTAAGTCACATGTTTGTGGTCTTGTGTCTAATGTTTCTGTCAAAATACAGTAAGCATAAGCATAAGCCTAGCATAAACACAGAGGCGAGGGGAAGCAGGAGGAAGGGACGCAGTTATATTCCGGTAATTTTTTTTATTTTTTCATCAAGGGGGAAAAACAGGAGAAAAAGAGAGTGCAGGCACAGCGGTGAATTGAATGCATTTTTCAAAGTGGAGCTGAACTTTGTGCAAAATCCCCCCGGGGGCTGCCATTATTGAAAGCCATTTCCTCTCAAAATGAGTGCGGCTCCACCATTGGCCTGGCTCTCATTAGCATACATTTGGCCTGCCTTTGTGTGGAGCCGGCTGGGGCTGCAGCTGGAGTGGTGGGGCTGAAGGAGGTGCGTGCGTGCGTGCGTGCGTGCGTGCGTGCGTGCGTGCGTGCGTGCGTGCGTGCGTGTGCGTGGATAGTACAGGAGATGGAGCGATGCACCTCACAGATGGGAGCATGTGGAGAGAAAGGAGAGATATGAGTCAGAAAGATGGGGATGAAATCGAGGCAGAATCAAGGCGTTCAGGCAGACATTTCAATATTTCACTTTCAGTGTTCTACATTTCAATATGTCCATGCACATTATAACTCTACTAATGTAAGCACAGTATGCTGTGGTCTTTTTAATTAAATCAAAAATCTTGGTGGAGTGTTGTTGGAGTTTCAACTTTCTTTCTTCCATGTGCCCAAGGGATTTAGATTTTTTTGGAGCTTTAAGGAATATAGTATATTCTCACAGTCAAATGAAATGCCCTGTTACCTTTTTAATTTCTCGATTGTATTGGAAAACTATTTTCACCACAATCTCGCCGCCCAAAAAGTTTGCCAAGATTTGTCTGGCTATTCCCCAAGAAAGTAAACCTCAGCCTGGGGCCGAGTGCCAAGAGCTACGGCACGGCAGCCAACACGAGAAGCTGAAGTCTGGGAGTGAGGATTTGGAAAGAGGGAAGTAGCAGCGTCGAGAGGTTTTGCCCCAGGGAGGGTGATAGTGCTACTTTGGCTCTTACCTCCCTCTCTCCGTTGGCCATTAACGCCGGGATGCAGCTCAGCCTGCGGATAGGCTCTATGCTTGGGGACACACACAAACACACTCACACACACAGGGCCATATGGAGAACATTAACATCATTACCAATTCAAAGCAGCAGGTCAGGGGCGCAGCGACCCGGCCCCAGGTTATCCAATCAGAGCGCCCCCTGACCCACTCCCCCAAGGTGATTGGATTAGGGAACCGGGTTGGCTCGGCAAACGTTGCTGGCCGGGGCTGATAATTGGCTGATTAATGTGAAGCCGGTGGCCAGTGAGTCAGAGAGCCCACCGTACTGGCCTCGTGAAGCCCCTGTCACATCTGGACTCTGGAGATGACCCACTGAGAAGGACGAGATGTGTGTGCGTTTGCGCGTGCCAAAGGTCTTCGCAGGTCCATTTAGTTCCTAGTAACCAATGCCCGACATGGGATCCAAGTCCAGTCGGGTTCATGTTATGTTCAGTCGTATGCAGTATATTTCTAATGTTCAGGTGAAAGCACAGTAAAAACATAACTGCTTATTATTTCAAGGCCGATGCTTTCTGTTTGGGTATGTGTGGTTTGGTCTGGGTCCTAGGGTCCCTTTCAGATCTGGTCTCTTTTGGATGGCTCTGGTCAGTCAGTCGGCCCACCCATTCTTGACTCCTAAAAGCCTTTAGCCAGTATGTCTTGTTGTGCGTGTGTTTGCAGTGATTCAGTCCAAGGGGCCTCTCAGGTTCATCGTTTATGGACTGACTGAACACTAGGTTCTCTCATCAAGCGCTCTCTGCTCCTCTTAAAAAAAAAAAACAGAGGGCAACCTCTTGATTGTCCTCAGCATGTTGAGTATCCTCCCATATGTGGGAAAGTGTCCCTTAAGGACTCTCACCTGACCTTCCTCAAAAAGTGCACACACTTTCACGCACTTCCCACTCCTGCAGCCACTTGGACTTCTCCACCATGCCTCAGCACATGAACCGTCCCACCCCGGGCTGTGTCTGCTCAGGCCCTAATGAGCCGTGTCCAAGTTGGACACACCTAGCAACACACAATAGAAACGAATAAATGACTCAGCCCTCCTCTGAGTGAAAGCAGTCTGTTGATTAGAATAGTATGAATAAATAAGGAAAGACGAGAGGAATATTAAAAAGGAGAAACCCTTCAAAAATGTACCCATTCATTTTAGCTTTATTGTCTGATTTTTGTCAACTGGAAATAAGCTCCTCGCACAGTTGGATGGTTGTATTCATTGCAAAGGTCTGTTATTATTTTAGTGCAGAAATATTGTTTGCTAGCGTGTAGCTTGGAGCTCTCGATGAATTTGGATGGCTTTGTCAAGGTCAGCGAAGAAATCATATGTTCGCCCCGCTCGCCCCATCTTTATTAAAACCCAATCCTGCTTTCCACAGTTTCCTAAGTGATCAAGTGTTTCCCCACCCGTTGCTGTCCAGCTGTCGAATGACTCACTTTATACTCACCCAACTCAGTTAGAGTTATTGTCTCCGTAACTCATTTAATTTCTCGGGTGCTGGAGAGTCCATCTTCATAATAGTTTTTCAGCGTTTGCCTCATAACAGCTGCTGATGTCTTTCCAGGACCCTACGTGATTAGTTTAAAAGGTGATGTGACCCCCTCTTTTATTGTTAAATAAGCAACCCAAGAGCATCTGAAGCAATGTGCGGATTATTTAGTATAACTGCCCTTATAAAAATCACCAATGATCTCCTTACAGCTGCTGATTCCGGACTCATCTCCATTCTCATCCTCCTCGA
>NC_048430.1:6372716-6375394 GCF_013103735.1 Etheostoma cragini
TTTTATTGTCTGTAAAGCGTCCTTGAGTGTTAGAAAGGCGCTGTTAAATAAAATGTATTATTATTATTATTATTATTAGTTTGATTTCCCAAGAGCTGTCCTGACCCTTTTGTTATTTGCGGGCCCTTTATAAAGGAACGGGCCCCGTTGGTGTGCAGAGACAGCAGTGTTTGTCCAGCTAACAGCATTTGTGCACAGACGCAGGGAAATGTAATAGCATCAGCAGTAGGAAATGGAAGGGCTTTAGCCAGCTCTGCCACACGCACCGCTGACGGCACCAGTGGCACTACCTGTTTACAATAACTCTCTCTTTCTGTCCTCTGATTCCATCAGTCCTTTTTGTCTGCGTTTTTGTATGACTTTTGTTTATATCAGTCTTACGTCTCTTTGTATCTCGTCTCGCTCTCCGTCTTCCCCCCCTCTCTCCCACAGTCTCACAGGTCTGTGTTTGGGAAGAGGAAAATCATGGCTTTATAAATAAAACAAAAGAAATACACTTTGAGGCCTCTGCGCTCCCCATGAGCTCGGTGAGAAATACAAGAACTGTCATGCACAAGTCTGCATGACATTCAGTCCGTTAATACAGATGGACAGCAGCTCCGTGTAAGAGACAGGAGTCAGCAGGAATTCAAATGTTCTCCACTTATAGAATATAGACTAGAATAAAAAGGCATACAGTAAACTTAGCATGAACTGATGTGGAAAAATTGAATATGATTTGTGGCGAGTCTGAAAGTTTCTCTATTACCCATCTGTTTCTGTCATTAGCTGTTTCTGTTTGTTCCCAGAACGTCTCTATTACATGATTACTCTCCCTCTTGGAGTACTGTCCATGAGGTAAATCTGGCCTTTGACCTCCCCAGTAATGGCTGCACGTACATTTGATGGCAGTTAAATGCCTTAAATGTGCAACTCATCAGAATCAAATGAAATAGACTATTGTAGAATAATTAATACAAGTCTGAAGCATGACATCACTATAACGATGGACCGGTCATTAAATGTGCCTCTGAGCTTTATGGGAGAGTACCTACTCTTAGTTTACATATAGGCTGTTTTCCCTGGTGCCTCCTGTCTCTCCTCACCTTCTCATTTCTAACCGAACCCCCCACACACACACACACACACACACACACACTTTGCAGACGGGCCCACTGCTACCTGCTACTACTACATTACACATTCCTCGTCATTGCTCAGTATATAGTAGCAAAGAGTGTAAACACGGCCCCATTTAGATTAGGCACATGCGTCTAGGTGAGAGCCAATTTCCACCGTTGTTGTTGACATAGCCTGGTTTGATTAGCTGAGCTGCCTCGGCGGCCAGAGCCAGAGTGGCTAATGGTTTCCCTTTGCAGCCGGGCCTGCTCTGTGTCTGTAGCACTCAGCTAGCACAGCGCCATTAGCACTATGACTGTGTGTGTGTGTGTGTGTGTGTGTGTGTGTGTGTGTGTGTGTGTGTGTGTGTGTGTGTGTGTGTGTGTGTGTGTGTGTGTGTGTGTGTGTGTGTTTGTGTGTGTGCACATGGTTAGGACAAGGATGAATCTGGAGAATACATCATGCACTAATGAGTATGTCAACTTACTGAACATACTGCATTACTACATCTTGTACATAAACACACAAAGACAGACGATAATTGATGTCCACGTTTTGGCTCTGGCTAGAACTTATCCTCGACAGACCGCAGGACAGTGGTTTGGCTTTATTGAATAAATGAAGGCATTTCCAGCTACTTTTTTTTTTCTGCAACGCCGCTGGTATCTCTCCACAAATTATGACACATTAAACATTTTACCCTGGAAAGTGTGTGCGGACGTGCATATGAATGTCTGTGTGTGGGAGTGTTTGGCAGTGAGGAACGGCAGCTGTTTGTCTGCAGAGCAATTAATGCATTTTGCATGCAACCCGTGTCTGTTCCTCGTCAGTCGACTAACAGGTGAGCGCAGAGCTGGCAGATGTGCTTACATATGCATCTGTATGTTCCCACATTAATGACTAAAATGTGCAAATGCAATTTAGGTGGAAGCAGTTGCATTCATTTGTTATGCGTGTTTGTGGGTACAAAGGAAGAAAGACATACTGTACATACACACATCCTTAAACTTCAATAAGAAGGCAGAGCAGGTAAGAAGTTGTTGGTAGAAAATAATGTAAACTATGGAATTGCAGTTTTCACCACTGCAGATTTCCACACATCAACACATAACTAGAAAAGCTTTTAATTTAACTGAATACAACTGTACCATGACTTTATTAGGTGTGTTTCCTTGAATCCCCTCTTCCTATAAATACCATTGATTTACATTAGTTGTAAATGTGTTACCCAACACCTCCAAACAATGACTAAAATATCAAATGATTTGAAGTGCCTCATAATCCAACATGTATCGTTCAAAATTGCAATACATTTGACACTTTTGACCAAATATTAATTATGTAAAGCTTCCCTGTTACGTTATCCGTGGAATCCTGCATTTCTAATTGAATTTAAGCAAAATAATGAATTGACCTTAATTGTATAACATACTTATAAAGCTCTAAATGTGAAATCTGGGATCAAATGTAGTGTTTGTGTGCACATGGAGACACATGGTTGTTTTCCAGCTGTTTAGGGCTGGGGTTATTTAGGGGACCAGGACGGTGATTGTAGGGTTCTAATAAGGAGTGGGGGGGGG
>NC_048430.1:6375404-6381356 GCF_013103735.1 Etheostoma cragini
TTCCTCCTTCCGTTTCCTACGGGCAGGTGCAGGGTACCCCCCACCCCCTATTCCCCATGCTAGCACCACACACACAAATTCTTTACTGTCATAAAGCGGAAGCTATGCCTCAGTTGCAACACACACTCTCCCAGTCCCAGATGGACACTCACACATTTTCCTTTCATCATAATCACAAACACACCCAACACACATTCCGAGGCATACAGTATAAATTTGGAGGTAAAATTCCGTCTTGTCGTTTGCTCGCACCACACACACTCTCAGAGGGTGGTTGGGAGTGGTGTATACGGTGCTGATGTTCCCAAAGTGGGAGTCCAATGTATTACACGGCGTGTCATTACAGCTTTCCACTCTAGTTGGTCCCTGTGGTTCACATCACGCCCTGCGCTGCTGCTCTATATAGACCTCGGAGGGACAGACAAGTAGCTACATCTGTCTCTCTCGCCGGTCTCTGCTGAACATGGCTCGTCTTTTTACGCTCACAGGAAGTCCCTTTTTGTTCTGTCTGCCTCTCCCTGTCTTTACAACGTCTCCATTTTCTGGCCTGTTTCAAATCACGAATGCATCCCAGTTAAAGGGCAAGTGCAGATTTAATCACATGCATATGCTCAAATAATAAAAAAAATGTATGTAAAGAAATAATACAATGGATATGGATGGAAGTGCTTTTGCTGGTGAAGGATGATGTTTCAGTGTTGTTATCCGTAAATGACTCAGTAATGTCGTACCTACTGTCACAGCTGTGTGTGTGTGCCGTGAATAGCAGCTTTGTTTCTGATAGCTGTATTCCAATATCCCCAGAACTGAAAAATAACAACCTATAAATACTAGTGTGTTCTTCAAAGTCTTTAAATTTTCCTTTTCTGACATACATTCAAAACTGTTTCTTTCTTTCAGCATCGCTCACGGAAACATCAAATTTCCATTTTGTTTTTAAAATTTTGACATTTCAGAAGTGTGCGTGAAACTCTCTTGACAGCTCCATGACAACAGGCCTACTGTTCGCATGTCTCTTGTTGTCATACGCCCTTTTTAAGATAGATTAGCGGAGCTCTGTTAATTGTCATTGCAGACGCCAACCCATGTTTTTTTTCGGTCTACCATGTTTGCCGTGTTTATTGGAAATCAAAAGCTGTGGAGGATATTTCCGTCCCGTCCTCAGCAAACTGGATCTCACCTGTTGTGTTTTTAGAGGCAGAAGGGTAAACCCATACATAACTTCTTTTACAAATAGGTTAATGGTTAGTGGGAACTTACCTTTATTTAGTTACTTTTTTGGCGTGTTCCTTCAAAGATTCTATTTCTTAATTCTTGCGCTTTATTGTTAAAGTTATGTTTCAGCTTACTGTCAGCTCTTTTGTGTTGCTTTTTTTCAACTTTTTCTATGTTTTTGACTCTTTTTTGGAAATTGTTGTAGCTTTTACATTTGATGCTCCCCCCCCCCATACAAATTTGAACCCGAAGACAACAGGAGGGTTAAATCTTTCTTCCTTCACGCTCCTTCTCTTTCGCATACTCATAGCACACAAACCTACAGTTGTTACACAGGTAAACAAGAGTTTTCATTCTGACCCTCGGAACATACAAACCCAACCGTGCCCTCTCCCTCTGGCTCGCTCTCCTACTCACACACGCAGTTAAAATGCTTTATTTGGATCCGCTACATTAAATCCAAATTCATGTAAAATTCAAATACTGTGGACATTAAACTGGGTCTGAGGACATTTCGGGTTAGCAAAGGCCCACAGAAACACACACACACACACACACACACACAGACTAAACACGTTCATCCCCTAACCAGGCTGAAGCCAGCTGTTTAACCCAGGGATAAGGAACTCTCTGTGGGTCACTGAGGCCCGTGGACCCCCTAATCCCTCAGCTGCTTAGCCGCACACACCCACATGCACGCACACACACACACAAACACACACACACACACACACACACACAAATGCTACTTATTACAAGATGCTAAAACTTCCCCTATCTTTGCTTTTAATAATGTGTTTACAATGATATCACATATCATTTTAATGAAATCAATGTCCAACACAAAAACACAAACTTAAGATCCTCACGTCCCTTTTGCTCCTCCTGCAATCAAAGACACTCACCTCCCTGAAGAAATATAAGTACTTCCATATGAGCAAGCAAAAGGCAGCCTATTCAGAGCTTCTACTGCTGGGCTACTAAGCCATGTCATGCCAGGGTCAAAGGTCATCTAGACCCATATACCAGTGCACTAAAGGAATTTATTCATTTATCTCTGAGTCATCCAGAAAATTGGACAAACACACATTTAGTTTTGCTTATTCACCTAAACTAGTACTTTTATATTTGATGTTACCACAAACGGTTGTTAATGAATTGAAAAAGGTGAGTTTCTCAGTGCTTGTAGAGTAAAATTATTTCCCTGCATTCATCTCACATTTGCATTCAGTCTCACATTTGCCCACAGGATATTACATTGTCAATGGATTACTCCGCACATGAATTTATTGTTGCTCCATATTACAGCTTTGCCCTTATTATTACCTCGGGGAAGCTAAAAATAGCGCTGTAGATGAGATAGGAGGAAAAGATGAGGTGCAAAGATGACGGAGGCATTTAAATAACAGGGTGCAGGAGGGGATGAAAGCGGTGATGGAGAAGGAGTGGAAGATTAAGTCAAGTGGAAAAGATGAGGAAATTGAGGATCTCAGAAGGGGAAAAAGAAGGCGAGTGATGAGAGAAGAATGGGGAAGCCAGTGGAGGTTCCTGTCTGTTTGGGTGGCCCTGAGTCGGGTTAAAGACCCAGGTGTTCCCCCTTCCCTACCCCTATATCACTCCATCCTTTCTGTTTTACCTCCCCTGGTGGCCTTCACCATTTAATCTGGATTAATGAGGAGGTTGACCTTAGTCTCGCTTTCTCTCTCTCTAGCGCTTTCCGCTCCTCGCCAAGCTTGACATGGAGACATTTTTTACCCAGATTCCCTCCACATCTGCTTCTGTCTTCTCGCATCATAATTTCAGAGATCTCCCTCTCTCTCTCTCTCTCTCTCTCTCTCTCTCTCTCCGTTTCTCACTCTCTGTTCTCAGTTTTTTTGGCAGGGCGGGTGGCTTTCTCACTTTATCTCAAGCCTATACAGTGCATGTGTGTATATCTGTCCGTGTGTGCCTGTGCTTGTGTGTGTGCTGGTGTGTGTGGCTCCGTCTTTCCTGCTCTGCTGACTGACAAGGCGGATCTGTTCATTCTTGGGACCACCTGTGTATCCGGTCCCACCGCCCTGTTTGGGTGGTCAGGCCTCCCAGCCCACTCTACTGATATCTGCAACACACACACACACACACACCACACACACACACATATATATATAGAAATTTACGTCCCCACAGCCCATGAATATTCTCAAGGGAAGTCCGCTTATGCACACACGCACACACATACACATAAACACACACACACACGCACACACATAGACATAAACACACAAGCTGTGTGCGACCTAATTTGTGGTGAGTGAGTCATTCTAATTGGCCAGTCAACAGGTGCTGAGCTCGACTCGAGGGACTGGGCAGAGGAGACGCAGGGATACGATTACAGAACAAGGGAGGAACTAAGCTCCAGGCTCCTGTATAATAACTACAGTGGGAGCCATTGTTGAAGGGTGGGAAGTAAACGTTCAAATCTGTTCTGTTGCTGATTGATATAGTTTAGTAACTTCAACTGGAGCCAGTTAATGAAAGCGTTAACACGGCTATCCTTGTGGCTGAGAAGCCTTCAATCTGGACGTCCTGTTTCATAACCGTGTTTCAGCTTCTCACCGGGTACCTGTAGCAAAACGCCTTAACGGGCACAGCCCCCTTGGAGTGTGTGCATTTGATTTAAATGGACCCTTAGCTACTTCTAGATTGTCTGTATTTCTTTTAAACACTCCCCTCTGGCAGGACCAAAACCTCACAGCTCTAAAACAGTTTCCTCCCGACTGCAGTGGGCCTCATCCACAAGGCCCGGGACCCCCACTGACTCTACACCTTACATTAACACACATCCTGGACTAATATCCCTGGTCATTGCATATACTATATATACACACACTGCACAACCCGTGCAGCCTTCTTTCTGAAACAGTTATATTGCATATATTTGTTAGGGCCTTTTAACATACGTTTATAGTAATATGTTTAATCTGTAGCAGGACTTTGCCTTATTGTTTATTTCCTTGTATATACGTTGATTCTATACTGTGTGTGACTAACGCACCGAGGCAAATTCCTTGCAAATGCAAACTGCAATAAATCTGTTTCTGATTCTACTCCTGTATATATGGCCCAGAATATGTAGTGTTGTGCTCATGTTAAAGTTTGTAATCCCAAACGTTTATTGAAAACATTTTAGATCCCCGTTTTTTAAAACTAGGAGCGTTTCCCTTCCAGCTAGGCCAACAAAGACATGACTTTTAGATTTGCTTACTTGCTCCAGCTAGACGTGTGTGTCACTCAGCACTGGAAACAGCACATAAGATGGAAAACATTTGAATTGGCCTGTGAAAGGTGAGCAGCCCTCCCTTTTCTTTTCTCCTCTCTCTCTCTCTTTTTCTCTCTCTCTCTATCTCATTCTCTCCCGCTCTCTTACTTTCTCTCCAAGTCCCTCTCTTTTTTAGTCCCTCTCTCTCTCTCTCTCTCTCTCTCTCTCTCCTTCCGTCTCCCAAGGCCTGCATGTCGCCCTACCCAGGGGTTTAGCCCCTAATCACCCAAAGCTAGTGGGAGGGAACCGGAGACTTCCAGCTGGCTGCCTCGTTACTGCAGACCCCTGGGACACACGCACACACACACACACACACACACATTCCTACACACTCCAGCTAAACACACACACAACCTTATACATGCTTACCAAGGCATTCGGTGTTATCTCTTGGCATCTCTCCATCCACGTCCCCCCCACAACTCGATCCTGCCAAGGCCACAGCCTGGCCACGTAAACTGAATAACAGGAGGAGGCTTACCGCGGGGGGGCAATCTCTGGTGGCACGTCCTCTACTCCAAACCAGTTTAAACCAGAATAAAATGCTGTCTTCATCTGTACTCTCAAGTATATATATTTGTATTTGTGTATTTTTACTAATGGTGTCAGACAGTCCTACAGACTAGCTCCAGGCTAATATCAGGTACAGTTGCTACTTAACAAGTGTTCACAGACCAGTATAATTCTCTTTCAGGAGGGATCCATATGATTATCCCACCCACTCCAGACCCGTGCCCAGAGAACCAGCCCCCTACTCCGGCCACTACCACGACCCTCCTGCTTCCAACCAGCCCGGCCATGTGCAGCTCCCCCAGACGGGCCCACAGTCCCATCAGACGCCCAGCAACCCGCGCTACTACCCCTCATCTCCCCAAGCAGGACCGCAGCACCGCGCAGCCCTACGGCAGGACATCCCACCTTCGCCCACTTCAGGCCGCAGAATGCGGCACACCTACGAAGCCGTTGGAGGACGAGGAGACGGATACCGGCAGCGCAGCCCCGGCCGCTACACCAGCCCCGAGCGCTACAGAGACGAGAGACAGCCCGACCCAAGGCGGAAGAACCCCTTGATAGATGCAGTGTAAAAACCCCTCCTGAGGGACAGACCCCTCTCATCTTAGCCTAAAAGTGCGAGGAGATGGAGTCAGTCGTACAAAGAATATAAATAACTCTCAAAACATGTGTTTCCAGATTAGGGAAACATGATATAAACCGCCTAGGCTGCCAATGTGGATAAGTGAGACTTTGCCATATTAATTTATCTGATCAAGAACGCTGAAAGCAATAAGTGACAAGCTGAGAGGCTAAAAAAAGGCTTATTTTCAGAACCATCTGGTCATACCTCTCTTCACAGGCCAAGACAGATTTAACAAGTACTACAACGTGTGTGTGTGTGTGTCTCTGTGTGTGTGTGTGTGTGTGTGTGTGTGTGTGTGTGT
>NC_048430.1:6381450-6399515 GCF_013103735.1 Etheostoma cragini
TTTGCAAGTGTGCCAATGTTTATATCAACAAGATGTTATTTTGACAGATTTTATATTGTAGATTTGAAATTAAATTAAGGCAAATAAATTAATGACATAGATATATATATATAGAGAGAGTGAACTTAGTAAATGTTGTATAGAATCAAGTCTTTTCCAGTATTTTGAACACTTTAATCAAACTGAAGGAAAACAAAGAGGGACCACCTTGACCAGCCAGACCAGGAGACACAGGAAGTTGAAGTCGACAAACAGGAAAAGGAGGTAACTCCTGTTTAAAGTATCCTCTTGTCCTTGATGTTTTGCCTCTTGGACTTCCTTTACATCCTGCCGTCACACTTTTTTATATTTTTGCCTTTGATTATTTGAATGTAGACGTGACTAATACATTTACTGTACATTCGTTGAAGTATAAATGTATTTGTGATATTTTTGTGCTGTTTCTAATAAAAATGTACACAAGTTGATCCAAAAACAAACTAGAGATTAGAAAAGTGACTCGTTATGCACGGTGCAGCTAACAAAGAGCTTAATGAAACATTTGATCTTTTAATATATCGCTGCTTAACGTCGCTGTATTAAATGTGGCAACAGTGCTTTGATTCAAACATGCTGTCAAATAAATGATTCTTTTATACAAATATTTAGCGTTGAATATTTTTCAAATTTTCCCTCCAAGCCAAATCCACCAAATCATTTCCTCCTATTTCTTTGTTTCATGTAACAAATTATCCAGACTATGCATATTTAAAACATTCACTCAAACTACGACACTGTAAGTCAACACTTTAAAAATGCATTAAATATTCAGATTAATTTCTCTGAGCACAATCTCCAGATAAATTTGCCCTGCGAGATGACAGATAAGAGTAGCCAGCGTTCTGATAATGACTAAATCATATTCAACAATTAGAGGCAAGAAAATCTTCACTAGAAAATGATTACGGCCCAATTTGCTCTCAGAAATAAAGATGGCAGTGATTGGTGAAATTAGACTTGAAATGGGGAATAATTAGAGTGTGGAGAAGGCTTTTTCTATCAGTTAGTGTTTAATTAGCGTCAAGGCCAGTGAGGACCGGCCTCTGCTGATCCGTCTCGTCTCTGCATCGCTTTGACCCCCCCCCCCCTCTATGAGCTGAAATAGTCTTCTCACACCAGCCAGCACAGGCAGATAAATGGCCGGTTTTCATTTCAACCAATTCTGAGCAAATGTACTCTTTGTGCACACACCAAATATCCCAACCTACTTCAGATGAGGAGCAAGCTATCAGGCCGAGTAACGGTAATAAACAAATCTAATTATAACACGTTTCTATTCATGCAGTCATTTTCAAAACAACCTTACACTGCATCCCAACCCAGAATGGATATAAGCTGAAAAAACAATGAAAGGAAAAAGCACAGCAGCTGCCCGCTGACCATCCTGTGATGACAAAGCAGTTCAGAATGTCTTGCTAAAACATTGAAAATCATCTAGAACAAGCAAAGATGCAAAGCCAGTCATGTTTCACACTCTTAAAGAGGGGTTACACACATTTAAGTTCATATCAGGCACATGTAGGCTACAGTAAATTTACCATTACCATGCCGGGCCGTGATAACGACACGATAATGGCATTATGCAATGCTAATTCAGTGGTAATCATCCTTTAGTAAGCCGTTCAAAGACATTCCAGTATCTGAAATACAGTGTATTTCAGTGTGTCTGCTGAAAATGTTGCATTTATGGGCTATTTTGTTAGTCAATATAATCCAGGAGAGGATCAATGAGAGAGGGCCCTTGAACACACCAACGGGAAGATTTTTTTAAACCAGCACCTCCTCACAAATAAGTATGTTTAACCGAAGAAAAAAAGGTCCACTATGAGCTTTTCCCTGGGTTTTTCTGGTCAAATAATGACAACCACACTACTCCCACTGAAAACACCAGTAAGTGGACCTTGAGTCAAGGTTTTTGGTCAATAACTGGAAGTATTTCCTGTGAATCAGCGCAGACCATGTCTTCTCTCGTTCTCACGGAGGGCAAAACAACTTACAGCACTTAAGCTGCCTCCGTTGGCTCTTCACTGTACTTTAAAGCATAACTCCGCCGTAAACAGCCTCCTTCAAGTGCCTGTGGTCAGTCTGCTGCCAAAGACAATAAACAACAGCAACAAAACATCCTCGTATTAATTGCATTTAATGTCCATTAAACAAAAGCTTTGAAATCACTGTCAGGAGCGTTTGGCTGGAACATGCGTCTGTGTAATCCGTTACCGTGAGTGTGTGACCCTTTGTTCATGGTCATTTAGAAGAGATTCATTAGTTTAAGCACATGACACACACACAGACCCAGACTTGATGCAGTCACGGCTGTTTATGCACTGACAGGCACATTTTCATGCCTTGTGAGGGGGGGGGGGGGGTTTCATCCCACTCAAATGGCCTTCGACACCCAGCACCCCTCCCTAACAGCTATTTGTCTATTCTCTACCCCCCTCTGCTTTTCAATGAACTTGCCCAACGATTCTGCCGCTTTCTTTTTGGTTTTTGGAAATCTACTTACATTTTCTTCTTGTGTTTTTTCTTTGGATGAATTAATTTGACACCCCATAAGCCCACATTCTTTTCACAGTTCCTGAAAAATTGAATAAAAAAAAAAAATGCAGAAGCACGGGCTGTTCCCCAGTTGATCGTCGTGAACCACAGGTTGTGGGAGAACTCCCTGGTTATGTTCTCTTAGCATTACCTATTCTGCCGGCGCCCCTGTCAAACACCTTAGCTTGTTAGCATGTGTCAATCAAAAGCTGTGCTCTGGGGAGGGCAAAGTGGAGAGCTGGAACAGTTATCTCTCTACCACACAGCTCCCCCCCCCCCCAAAAAGAGCTGGGAGAGATAGATGGAGAGAGGAGAAGGGGGGAGTACACCGTAGATAGAGAGTGTGTGTGGGGACTACGCACCCTCACGCCGCAGAACGAAGGTACGGGTGAGTGCCCAGTGACCTCGGCCTGCTCTCGCCCCCCTTTTCTTTCATCCTCTTCATTAAAGGCACATTCCACAGTATTAGCCCGCTGTCCTTCTGTCCTTCACCTGCTGCCATTCCTTTCAATTCAGCGCTCGTTAAGGCATCACGGCCTCAGAATGGAGAGTAGTCTAAGCAGGCCGAGCGGAGTTTCTCATTTAATTATACAGTTCATTAGAAAACCAGCCCGCCCCCCCTTTCTCTCCAGGTCTGAGACAGGCCATGGGAATAGCTGGTGGCTAATGTGCAGTTTAAAAGACCTGAATATGGAGATTGGTCGAGTTATGGATTACCATTACCCGTTAGCCTGCCCTTCACCCACCTCATTCGCTTTTATGTCTGCTGTGTAGCCTTTTGATACAGTATCACTCAAGTTGGAGTGTGCTCTCTCAGCCAGCATGTTTGTTTGATATTGTTCATGAGCTGTGAAATTGAATTTCCACAGTTGGGCTGATATTGGAAATAATTTCATATCCTGTGCAATATTCTTGCTTGGTTTCACCTTGTGCTGTGTTTAAGACATCCATTTTACTCAATGTCTTTTTTTTCTCCTTCTTCTGCTGAGTCGATACAGCAACACTGTTCATTTGGATCATATTTACCCTAAAAAGCAAAAAAACGCTCGCTGGCTTGCCTCTCGTTTGCCCACACACCACAGCCAAGCCACCAACCACCATCTTTTACACCAGCTGTCCCCATGGCAACATGTCCGCCGCCCCTAGCATAGCAGCCCCTCTCAGAGATGATGACATTGTCGTGGCAGCAGTGAAAGGTTCATACATCCCATTATGGAGAGAAAGCAGGGTTGCTGTTTTTTGGGGCAGTGTAACTGAGCCCCTGAAACCTCATATACTGTAAAAAAAATCCTTCATCAAACACAACTAAAGCCCCTTTGTTCTTTGCAACAACGCTGGTACCAAGTAATATATCGGGAGCATGCAGCTGGAATGCCATCTGCATTACATTCAGCTCAGTGTGGTAAACTCTTGCGGTTTCTGCCAGTTGGCGTGTATTCCTCTTCTCTTTGAGGCCCTTTTTTTTGTTTTAAATCAAAAATATTGAATCTTTTTAACCCTCTGAGCCCTAAGGCCATTTTTACAGTTCATTGTCCGTCTGGATTTATTTTATAAAAAAGCTTGTAAAACATCAACCCTGTTGTCTACAGTCAAGATGTGAACATCATTTTTTTTCAGGACAAACTGGGTTACTAGAATATTTGGGTTGCACTGAGGTCACTTGAATGTTAAAAATGCACCTTAAAGACAAATAAATAAATAAAACGGAACATGAATCTTCCAGAAATGTATTGATATCACAGGCAGATAAGTAAAACCTAAGCCATTTTACTCTCTAAAACACTTCTCATGTGTCTTGGGAGTCACACTGTGAAGAAATAATCATCATAACTTATACAGATGACAAAATACATACATTTTTTCAAAGAAAGTCCAAACGCTTTTGCTCTCATGACATTTACTTATGCCAATAATCAACATAATAATGTCATATTTATTGATATTACACCCACAGCAATGCCACAAAAGCATTTGTGTGTCTAAAACAGTTCTCCTATATGCAAAAATAAACACAATAAACATTATAAATCATATAAAGCACATACTATTTACATTTCTTCAAAAAAGGCCCAAATATATATAATATGATATAAATATACTCCAAATCTCAAACCAGTGAGGCCATTATGCGCTATAAAACGGTAGATATCTATCTTGTGCACTATAGCATCTTTGATTGCATACTAGCCAGTTTGACTGGGAGCATTGTCCTCTTTCAGCCACCATACTCTTTGGATGACGTTGTCTCCCATATATGGGCAGGCTGCTTCCTTTTCTTTTGTAAACAGACAAGAGCAGATACGCAGCAACGAGCTAGCGGCATAAATGAGCCGAAACGCGATAAATTATGGATGTAAATTGGATATATCTTGGATGTAACGGTTTGGATTTAAAGCTCAACGACCCCTAAAAAAGCTGGAAGTTCCAGGCTGGATAGAAAATCACCTGTAGAGGCTAGAAGGACCCGGAAAAGACCTCCGTAACCGCTAACTTTTGGTGAGTCGCTAGCTGTTATGGTGAATAAATGATTAAACTATGAACCAGAGGTGTGCGTTTTTACGCGTGGGCGAGTGTCTCGGTCTCAGTTAAAAGCAGTGAATGCAACATGAGGCCACTGAAGGGTTTGCAGACCTGTTCCCTTTGGGCTCCCACCTGAACAGAGCGGTGGGGGGGGGGGCTGCATTGTTTCTTCTCCTTCCTGCGTAAGGTGGCTCTAAGCTGTTGGACCCTCTTACTGGACACACCTGCCAACATCCAAACCCTCCAAAGTCTCCCCAGACCCTCTCAGCGTTCCCATCCAGCCCCCAAAACGTGCTGTGCACTCTGGTGCAAACCGAGGCTAGCAGTGTGGTTCACTGGGTTGTGATGTGGCCAGCAACAGCTGAAGTCCGTGACCCCTGGACCCCATCCATCAGGCTTTCAGCACCCGCCTTGGCCTCTGACACACACAAAACGTCAGCCAAGGAATGGAAGCACGCAACAGGGAAATGCATCAATGTCAGAGAGACACTGGAAACCATATAAAACTATTAGTAGGCACTTTGTCCAACACTTGCATGCACGTTCTGCATGCACGTCAAAATCTGCATGCACGTTAACACGCTCCACTGTGCTTGCACATGCAGATATATAGTTCTAAATGTTTCCAGAGTACTGACCCTGCCAAACTGGTTTTATGTGTGTCCAGACTGAGCCGTCTGTCACGCACACACTTGCATCCTTGTATATTAAATTCTTATTCTAACACATACTTTTCATATGCTCCCAGTGCTGTCTCTCATATACACACACACCTGCTCTCTGCTTACACACATACACACAAGCCGTCCTTACAGATACACGGCACATCCGTAGCGTTCTGCTCTCACACACACACACACACGTTTCCAATGTGTGTGTGTGTGTGTGTGGCAGAGGCTCAGTTGACCGCCTGGCAGTCACTGTGAAATTTGCGCCCTTCTAATACAGATGCCAGGTGTTTTGCTTGGCAGTCCGGGGTGCTGGGGGGGTGCAAGTGTCAGGAGTGTTGGGTTGCGGTGAGCGGCAGGGAAAGGATGGGGCAGGATGTCGTGTGTCCCTGTTAGCCCGAGCGCTTGGCCGAGACCAAGACCCTGCCAGGTCCAAGAGGAGTTAGAGACCGCTTATCTTCAAAATAATGCGTGATATATTGTCTTCTCTATAGTATCTTATAATTAACTCATAAAGAAACCTGGTGTACACAGACTTCCCCCTTAATTTAACATTTGTGTTGTGGTGGTGTACATTGTTTATACTGGTGGGCAAAAAGGTCAAAGGTCAAGTTTTCTTGGGGTGGTTAGACCTGACACTGTTTGCCCCGTTTGTGTAATCACAAGAAGAAGACATTTTGTCTGGCCAGGTAACACTCCAGAATTTGATCTTAAAGCAGGGAATAAGATGAGAAGATTGATTCCACTCACATATAAGAGTGGTTTAGATCTTCCAATCCAAACTCTCTGCAAGAAAAACAAAAAAGCATTCGCCAAAATGTCAAACTATTCCTTTAAAATTCGAGACCCTGTGGTTTTATATGTCTACATTTGAGCTTGTGAGAGATTCGAAAAAGAACGGTTAAAATTCATGCAGCAGAGAGCAACTTGATAGCATCTTTCGTTAGTACGTCCTTGCCTGGGAGGTTAGTAAAAAAAACTAATAAAATCAGTGGATAAGCCCTGTCGCTCCCCGATGTGAGGCGTGCACGCGTCACTTTTCAACAAGTAGCCTACACCATGCTAACGAGAGACTTCTGTAACGTCATTGGACATACGTAATGAAGTTGTTCACTGCTGGCTACAAGTTAGCATCAAACAAGGCTAACAAAGGCCGTCACTTGAATGGTGTTTTGAGCTAACGTTAGCAATCAATCAATCAGATGGCTGAAACGTTTTTGAAACAAGTTCCATCTTCTGTTATAAATCGTAATGAGAAAAGTTCATTAATTTACGGATTTCACAGATTTCAGCATGACCGTCATGCCGTATACTGTTTAAATCTGAGCATGCACGACTCAAATCTGCACTCGACTCACATCGTGTGACAAGCCCTTTGAGTCCCTAATGTTCACAGAAATTCTGCACCTGATGGAGTCTGCTCATTGCAGTTCAGTAAAGACCTGCTGTAGATGTCTTCATATTTGGATGACATTTTAAAAGGATGATGCATTTGAAGTGCCTGCATCATTCCTAGTCACAACTTGTGTTCTTGGATTCTGTCTTGCATGTCTTTATGAAACACGTGTTTTCTGACAGTATTTTCCCATCAGTACTTGCACAGATGTCATTTTTTTGTTCCAAGTGAAGTTGAATTTCTCAAATCACATGTCCGTCCATGCAGCTGTAACAAACAGGCAGGTCATTTGATTTGCGGCCTCAATTTTTATTTTGCAGGGATGGTCCTTCCAACGTGGATTAGATAATGGCGAAGACAAAGTGGAGCCTCATTGGAAAGTCGCTGTAGCAGCCAGCAGTGTAATCCATCCACACATTCCTTCCAGAGAATGTCAAGCAGCTCGCTGAAAATGAGGTGCGGACCCCCACTCCATTAGATCTTCGCTCTGTCTCTTGACTTTCTATCTTTCAAACACACACACACACACACACCTCACACTGTAGCTGGGAGCGTCTCACACATACACTCTGCGCCTGCCACCAGCTTCATTAGTGCTAAGAAATGTCCTGCTCGTTAAGGCGAGGCAATTAGTGGCTAATTGGGAAGCTCTCTGCAGTGAAGACAAACTTCCTTCGTTTTGCTTCTCTTGTTGCAGCCTGTGTGTGCGTTTTGACCAGTTTGTGCATCTGAACTCCACCTCATTTTCTTGAGGTGATTGTTAACTACAGAGCGGCATCTGGAAGGAGATAAGGAGGTAAGAGCTTCTTTTGCAGAGTCGTCTCGCGTGGTACACAAATAAAAGACATAACGGGGAGTTTTACTGAGTCATTTCAGTGTGCCCTCCCTGCATCATTCCTCCTTTAGACATAACTCAAACGGCCACCGCTACACACTTTCTCACACACACAAGTTACCAACTGCCTGCCCTTCTCACTCTGCAGCTTGACTTTCCATCCCTCCGTCTCTGTGTTTCTCTCTGCCACACTCCTGTGTCTCCTCTTTCCATTCTGTCACTCCTCTCTCCCAATTCCTTGCAGTCCACAGATAAGCTCTATGATAGGGAGGAAATGAGAGTGACACACATACATACACGCACATACACATATATACACACACACACACACACAGTCTGCCAATCTCTTTCCCAAGTTGCAACTTGTGAAATAACAATAACAACTCTGCAGATAAGACTGATAAAAACATGCAAAGGAACTTCAATTTAATTTAAAGCATAAAACCTAATTTATTATTTGCACACTAATGCTGGTCCCTGCTTTGTCCTACAGGGGGCAGAGTCCTTGTTACCCTGATGCACTTGTGTGACCTCTTCCCTGATTTATACATTATGAACATTCCGTGGCACAGTCTCGCACTCACAGTGTACCGTCGCCTTGAGTGATACACAATCTTCCCCTAACAAACTTAGATAAAATATGATGCAGCCCGAGTTCAGCAAATAAAGTACACACACACACACACACACACACACACACACAGGCTCACATCATGGATTTCCCCTGTAAACATCAGAGATATGTGACCTGCTGGCTCTGACCACCCTCTGAGAGAGTGTGTTTTTGTAACACGCCTTATCTCAGCCCACCCCACTTCAGAGGGTGAAGGACGAGCAGGCGGGCGGGGGGGCAGAGAGAGCTGAGCCGGGGATTCCCTGTGTGTTTTGCTTAATTCCCAGCTAGCACACACACACATTTACACACACACATGCTACAATGACAACTCTTTTCTGCTATAATGCATGAAAACTGGTTTGTGCAACTGTGTGTGGGCAGTCTCTTGGACTCATACTATTGGAGGTGAGGGTCTGGCCACACAAAAGCCTTGGGCTGCCTTGACTTGACTCATGAAATACTGACACACACACACACACACATACACACACACACACACACTTATAGAGACACCCTTAGAGAGTTGAAGGCCTATGGGTGTCCATGAGGGCAAGTCACATCCTATTCCTCCTCTTAAGTGGAGAGCAAAGTCAGCAACAGCTCTATAGATCCCAAATCTTCTTGTGTGTGTTGATTCATAGCATGACAGGAGATATGTGAGTCAGTTAATCACAATTGACAGAGGAAAGTTTGTGGGCAGGCTGCTTTTCCTTTGAACATGAATGAAGGAGATGTGACAGATTGTAGCTGATAATGGGGACCAACAGCATGAATTCCTGTATTTTCTATATGAACCAATTCATACTATTGGGTTAATTCTGTACAGGTTTTACAAAAAAACACAACATTTTGTAACTTCGAGACTTGTTGGCCCAGTTCAAATGTCCACCCCGATGGGATCACTGACTTTGACATGTGGTCCCGCTAAGTTCATGAAGGCTCAGGGTTGTCCCACTGTGAAATTGGCAAGTGTCTGAGGGCTCTGTTGTTGGCACTTTGAGCCCTTATGCACACCGTTCTAAAGTTAGAAACTCTTCAGACTGTGCTCACGGAGAATAACCCACAATGCATAGCATTCTGATGTAAGTTCTGAAGGAGTCAAGAGAAGGAATGTGCCCGTTAAATATAAACAAATGTTGCTAATCAGCTATTTATGTGTAGTTGTTTGTCTTATGAGGGCAGGATGATGACTTCCGTGGACAACTCTATAACACAGTTAAGACACAGACTTCGAAGCAGCTGTTAAGGGTCCCTTTGATAATACTTCAGCTCACACTTCCTCTCTGCTTGCTGCTGCTGTACCCATAATATCAGAGACGAGCCACTCGCCAAACTAAACATTGCTATTGGATGATTCTGCAGAATCCCAGATTAGGTCCAGGGTCAATGTCTTTGAATGTAGCCTGAGCCTAAGAATAGGATTTATTTTCATTGTTTAGAGAAACACCCACTTTATATTTCTCAGTGTAGTGCAGTGAATTGTGTCACTGATTTCTTACTCTGCCAGCATCCGTAGAATGCTGTTTACAATTTTTTTCCCCAATTTGGGTACTCCTAGTTACGGAGCCTGCTGTGAACGCACCATCAGTCTTGATTGGTCTGTTAGCCAGTGAGCTAATTATGCCATAGAGTAGACAAGTATCAGTCCGGCTGCATTGCAGTGGGACCATTAAGAGGGAATGCGCATGTTGTCTATAGGCTATGACGCTGTGCGCGCGCGTTCCCAACACCTTGCAGGCAACTACGTCAACTTTTACAGTGAAGTAAGTGATGAACCTTTTAATACCAAACTGATCACTATGTGGGCGAATAATGTCCAGGTTTAACACGTGCATATTTGAGTGTGGAGAATGTCCAGCTTGCACGTGCTGTCTCCAACAGCATCCAGCCCCCCCGGTGAGGCACATTGATGCAGCGTGGAGGTTAAGCCGTGGGTTTAGTGTCCAGGCGGCCTGTAATTGACTCGTCTGTAAGTGTGTGTGTGTGTGTGTGTGTGTGTGTGTGTGTGTGTGTGTGTGTGTGTGTGTGTGTGTGTGTGTGTGTGTGTGTGTGTGTGTGTGTGTGTGTGTGTGTGTGTGTGTGTGTGTGTGTGTGTGTGTATCAGTAAAACCTGGCTCACCTGCCTCGTGCGTGTCGAGGGGGTCGGGATTGACAAGTTACTCTAATGCCCCAGCTCTGCAATTTGTAGTACACTGTGAATTCTTCCGCTCTGTTTTCTCTGGCAGGTACTATTTTCCCCATTTTTTTTTTTTTTTTCACTTGGCATTTCTCACACTTGTTTCGTTTTCATCTGTATGCCGCAACTGGCCGTCAGCTGGTCTGTCTCGCTCCCTTTCTCCATCACCATCTCTCTTTTCGTCTCTCTCAGGTCCTACAGCCGGGCCCTGCTCTAGGATCCCGGGTGTCAGCTCATGTTAGTGGAGCGTTAAGTTCCACCGCTCTGCAGAGACCAGCTGGGGGTCTCAGTTACTCTGGAAAGTTTGCTGCTCATGCTACAGGCATGCCGTTCTGCCTTTGGCTTGGTTTCAGCTGTCTACTCCTGTACGTGTACACACACATGCACCCTCTCTCTCTCTTTCTTTTTTTTCTTTCTTTCTCTCTCTCTGTCTGGGTCTTTCTTTCTCTCTCTCACACACACGGACTGTATGTTAGGCCTCACCAGTGACTGGACCCCAGTAGGCCGCAGGAGCGATGTAAGGCCCCTAACTCTGCGGATTAGATCAAGATTGAGCCCCATAATGGCGAGTCTGGCACAGCACCCTGCTTCAATTATGGCCCAACATTTCTCTCACACACACACACACTCACCCGTCAGAATAATATCTCACTCACACCCAGATGTGATCTCACACTTTTTAAAATCAACCTTTAATACCTTTTAAAATCAAATTTAATTGTATTTTTACAAGTTTCCCCTTCCAAAGTGACATTTACATCATTTGGAAAAATCTACGCCTCCTCATATAAGATGACTCTTGGCAGGAAAGTAAAGCATGTAATGGCTCATTATTAGCATAATGAGACATATAAAACCTTTTTATTTTAAAGAAGTAATGGTTTAGAGAATACCTGTCCAAGTCCAAAACTGACTAAATCTGAACATATGTTCTTTTTTCATCCAAAAGCTGAGCTTTTTGGAAAGCGTCTCCAGAGCCAATTAGATCTGACAACGCCGCCGTTGCATTTAAGTGTTGATGATGAAAATGATTATATAAGCCAGCTCAGTCCCATTCAGAGGGTATAACCACAGTGGGAATTAAATGAAGATGATTTACTAGCTTAATATTTTTTATAAAGATAATTTGGCATTTATTTGAGAGGACCGCGGCCACTGCTGCAAGGACTGAGGACGGAAAATAATGCATTCACATACAAAGAATGTTCTGTTTTGGTCAGTGAAGTGGTCATAGACCTCTGAAACGAACAGCTACAAGAGAATTGCACACACCAACACACACACAGTCGTGTCTAAAATCACACACTTTTTTAATCACTGTCAACCCCATCATTGTAACCAACTGTATTCACATACTGTCACACTTGTAAAAAAACAATGTAAACCCCACTTCCCACACACACAACCACATCTTCTTATAATGATGAAGTCAGGCCATTTGCTATTTTTGGCTCCGGTTTTCATTTGTTTACTTCATGGAAGCAGCTCTGTGGAGTACTTAGAGTTGGGAATCTTAGAATAATGAGACGAGCCTGTAAATAATGAAACAAAGGATTTAGTGCATCAATTACGGGCTATTTACTGCCTCGCATCCATCTCATCTCCATGTGTGTTTTCGTGCGTGGGTTTTTGCAAATACATCCCCGCCCGCTACACCCGTCCTTCTGAAAACACATTCATCAACCCGAGTCTCCCCAGATATGAAAATGAGCGGTCCGGGACAACATTGAGGACATTGTCACCGTAATTGCTCTTTGACAGCTACGCACACACATGCACGCACACAGGCATATAATCTTTAATTGCCTCCAAAATGTTTGTCAAGATGGCGTTGCTAAGATAATGTCTGGGGACTGCTTCGCCCACACTAATGGCATCTCCATATTTAGCGCTTCACATCAGCAGAGAAATCGACAGCGGCCATCACATATTTAGTGGCGTGCAAAGGCTGCTATTGTTGGGGTAATATTGTGCTGCTGGATGCTGGCCAATTCATTAAAAAACGTACTGCCCCAGAAGGAGATCAAGAGCACAGAGAGGCATAGCAGGAAGATTTTAATAAATACAGCTAATGTGACATTTTCAATACCCTGATTCTCTGTTTACATGCTGGAATTCTATTCTACATGTTACTTTGGCGTCAAATCGTTTTGGTACTGCGCAGCCATGTTCCCATCAAGCTCGCCTGTATTTGTAACTTACATTTCATCAAATCCAGACTTGTTTTTTAGGATCGTTACAAATGATGATGAAAAATGAAAACAGTGCTGTTTCTTATTCAGGAAGTGGGTTATAGTAGAAAACAAACACACCCACTGATGTCACTGTGTCACTGCAGCAAGGGACAAAAGTAAAAAGTGAGATTTCCATGATTTTTTTCCATTTTAAAGCAGGTCTAGTTGCTGTATAAATACTGTGAACGTATCAAATTGCTCAATCCACAGAGAAATGCACACAGCCCGTATGCAGAAACGGGGCCTTTGAACAAGCCGTCAGGACTTCAGTACGGTTGTGATGCCACAACTATATTATACATAGGTAGGAAGTGCGGCTACAGTGCCGTTACAGTCATACCCCGGCTAAAATGACGGTGCAGAGACGCCAAAAGCGCATATCCATAAGACCCAGAAACACTGACCAATCAGAGCTGGCTGGGCTTTTTCAGGAGGGTTAGGCTTAAGATTATAGTTTGGGCATGTTTAGGCCTCCATGTGGCAGGACAGTTGAAGACACGAAAGGCAAGAGAGTGGGGGGGGAACAACACGCAACAAAGGGCCGGAGCCAAACACCAAACCCGGGCCAGCGGTGCTGAATAGCAAACCTCCACACATGGACATCCGCTCCGCTCCACCATCTGAGTTATCCGGGCGCCCCAGTAGTATATATATATATATATATATATATATATATATTTTAACCCAAAATACAAGTGTGAACCAGGAAATGAGCATAATATGGGACCTGTAGGTGTAAGTTGCTCTATGCACACCTATATTCTACACACACAGGTGCTTATTTTGCCTGATTATGGTCAACCACTTTCAGGCCTAGGATGGATATTACCAGCCTGTTGCTACCAGACTCTCATATATTTCGTGGGGACAGAGAGTCTGGCCACTCTCCATTAACTTCCTTGAAGATGGGAACTCTGTTGAAGTTTAAAACTATTGGATCTGCCCCGAGCCACTCTGGATCTACCATAACCAATCACTAACATTTGGTTGTTAGGTCGGCTTAGCATCGCCAGCGTTCACCTTAAACCCGTGGGGAGGGCCACAACATCATGGCCCTCAGCAAATCAGCAAAGATTCTTCTTGCTCGGGCCTTTAACTTCTGGATTTTCTGCAGCGTTGCCGCATCTTTCTCCCCCGCCATTACGGCTAACGCACGCACCGGTGTTCTCACCCACTCCCTCTGTCCGCTGATTGGACCGCCAAATATTTAGCTGGAGAAAACCTGCAAACATCCCGCAAACCCAGATGTAGTACTGAAGGAAAATGAAAATTTAGCGGAAGTACGTAGGAGGGCGGAGCCAGGCTAGGATGTTACTAACCATGCCTGATTATTTGCACACACATTGGTCTTTCTTTTAAGAATATGTAATTTGGAGATCTCTGCATAACTCCACCACATTCACCCTGAGCAGAGGTCTAATCAGCCAAGATGAGAGATAACCCTTGTGCTTGTGTACAGACACTTTGGCAGTAATCTACTTTGACAAACAAATTTTATGAGCTGATCTCAATTTGTCTGCATTCCTTATTTGCCAAAACAGGAAAAAAGAAGTTGGCTTGCCAGCGGGGGGGTTGGCGTCTCCAACACTGAGGAGAAACACCTGGATAACGGCAACCTCACTATCTGTCAGAAGTAACAGCTACCAGGTACAGTCTGTTCCTCTGTTTCTGCCCACATCTCTACAGTATTTCTCTGTTTCCCACCCCACACTAGCCAGATATCCATGTTGTTGTTGTTTTTTAAGTGTCATATTAGAAAAACTGGATTGGAGAGGGAAAATCTGACCTCCTAAAAAGATTTTATGTTTGCGCCAGCCTGTTTTTTTTGCTTTTGTCAAATAGGAATTAATGCTTCAAATGGACAGAGAACAGACAAGTAACATGACTGATGAGCTATTTTGGCTGTGATCCCAGATATTCTCAAAACAGTCTCCAGACAACATGGCAACAAGAAACATGAAAAAGCAATTCAAGCACTCTGCCTTGATCCATTTATTCTTTTCTATGACTCGACTATGTCTTCTTATAAGACAGCTTAATCTAACTATGTATAACAACCATCAACCAAAGACACCTACCATCCATTTTTGCTTAATATTTCATACGCTCCATTAAAGTTGATGGAAATGCCCTTAATTTGCATTTTATTTAGAGAATTATAAAATTCCTCTTAAAATCCTTTGCAAATGAATGGAAATGTAGCTGCACTCTCTCATGCACAATAGCTAACTCTCTCGCCTGTCTCCCAGACTCTCCATCTCACGCGCGCACACACACACACACACACACACACACACACACACACACAGTCCTGAATGAGCGGCTAGGGATGACCTTGCTATCGTTTACAGCAGCTGCCAGTCCATTGTATACTGTGGATCAGCTCAGTTACCCTCCCCGCCGCCACCACCACCCTAGTACTCACACACACATGCAAACACTGCAAATGGCATCCTAGTCTGAGCCTGCTTCTCCAACCTCTGCCTAATTATCATGGTACTGAAGCTGTCATAAAGAGCCTATTGAGGCCGCGTGGAGGCAAGTCTCTTCACAATCCTCCAAGAGATTGACATTTACTAAGTCGGAAACTTGCGCCGGGATTTTCTATCACAGAAAGAGCAGAAAAGACGGCTATAATGTGGGATAGGAGGCTGAAGACTGTGATGCATTCGTCTCTTCCATATCTGGGTTGCAGAATAACAAGTGAATGATTTATGAACTGGAGCGTTTTCCCATAGCGACTGAAGACTTAAGTCAAATGACAACAGGCTCAGGCACATTGTTGTATTTACTCAGCAGGATTGTAGAGTGTACACTGAAACCGGTCTGCTGTAGTGACAGGTTTGTTTTTGTCATTTATTTCTTAATACCATGGATATTAAAAACATGTACTCAATATGAGTTACTTATTATGCAGGGATTTTTCTTGGTGACAGTGCAGCAAAGAAAACTGTCAGCTTCCTTAGAATAATAACACACACCAATAGTCAGAATGGATCTTTGATTACAGACTAAAGCCCAATATGTGAAATAATCTGAAAGTTGTTGCAACTATTTGGATAATCTACGTCCTTTTCACTACTAGTAGATAGCCTTAAAAGCCTTGTTAGACTTGTGGTTTAATTCTAATCTCTGAGACAAGAGCAGCTTTGTTTTATTGGGAAATTCTGTATCAAGACAAACGTGTGTGTGTAATTCCACAAGGCTCCGTCTCTGGTCCTCTTCTATTAAACCTTTTACATCCATTTGGCCAAATAAAACCATCATTTGATACTATTATACAGATTACTCCCAATTTTACTGAAGCACATTGTACAAGTTCCTTCAGGACACTTGAGCAGTCTGCTAACTGTTCCCAGATTAAATATTGAGAACCAGCATTTTATTCTGGAACAAACTTCATGACAGGCACTTTGAGTCGCCTTTGTTTATGCCATATCCTTTATAAATTAACCTGCTTTGCCTTGTCGAAAAATCAGCCTGATCTCATGAAATGGCGTATGTATGACACTCCAATTCGTATGCCAGTATTGGTGTGTTATCAAGATGCGTTCTTCATTGACTCACATTACCTTGCGATAGCGTGTTAATTTACGCCGTAGCTAGTAGTATGAAAATAAGCATAGGGAGGTTGGTCGTGGTGGATATGTAAAGCACAGGACTTTCACAGAGCACACCGGGGAGCGTGTCATGTTTCCCTAATGGTCACTTTCTTTTCGCGATAACACGGCAAGTGGCGTGTATGTTTACGCCCGCTGTACACAGCATAGCTATACACACGGAAAGAACACAATGTGTAAAGATAACACGCCACTTGGCTTAAAAATATATGTTCATTATGCACCTGTTTAACATAGATTAGTGTCTCAGCTTAGAGCCTACTTAATACCCAGTGTCTGGTGGCTATTTCCCTAAGAAGCCTTTTGGCCTACAGCAAGTGATGCATTTCATGTTAACTATAAAAATTCAATTTATTATTATTATTAGTATTATTAACTAGAAGAAATGGGTAGTTAGCATGAGCAGCGATAGCCACAGAAGCTGAAAAGACAAAATGAGCACAACTTACAAAAATTCAAAGTTTGCCAATGGAAAATCCAACTAAACAGCGCTGCCCACATCGACTATGGGAAAAAACTGAATGTCAAAGATTAATCCTATTAGAGACACTGCAAATCAGTCCAAGACTTAGTCTGGCCCGTTGACATAACACATCCATCATTCTGTTACTGTGTGGGTTTAAGCAGCATGGCATCCAGCCAGCTTTCAAACCATCTCCAGTTTTGAAGTTTCACTTGCTTGAGTTGAATGCATATTGACCCAGAGTGGGGTGTGAGACGCCACAGCACTGTGACCATTATTAATAATGAGTATAAGACACAAGCTGGTTTAGACGTTTCGACAAACTGGTTTGTGACCCCCCAAAAACAATTAAAAGCCATTGTCGTGACCTTTCTCTGGTGCCCACCCTGGAACCTGGGATTGAAAATAATGAGTCTGGCTAGAGTCATTACCTGTATGGAAGGAGTGTGTGTGTGTGTGTATATTGCTGTCAGAAAGCAATTGGATTACAAATACACCCACTATGTGTGTTGCTGTCAACGTTTCATCGACAACCCACACATGATTGTTATGGACAGTATTTTTTTAATATACAGTACGTTATGTGTGTTTCTCTGCCAGATAATTTCCTGTGCTGTAGCCTTTTACATGCAGGTGTGAGTCAGGACTGTGTATATTTCCACAATTTACTGCATGTTCTCTTACTCGGCTAATGTCACCTAGACATTCTGGCAAAAATAAGCTTGCGTTCAAGACAACTGTGTCGCTGTCTGAAGATTTGGACAAACATTTATTGTCACATGTGGACAACCAAGCCTTCTCGGTTTCAGTCTTGCACACGTTTCTGGCTATTTCTGTCATCCCTAAGTGACGTGAAAGTAGAGGACAATGTTCCCGGTGCATCATTGGAAAAGATTAACATCCCCCCCTTCTCTCTCTCTCTCACACACTCACACACACACACACACACACACACACACA
>NC_048430.1:6399666-6407515 GCF_013103735.1 Etheostoma cragini
CTGATCATTAACAGACATTTTCAAATTCTCACAAATTATATATTTATAATTAAACATTATATACACAAAACCCTGCACACACAAATACAATCATGCACAGATACACACACACACACACACACACACGACCCGCACATACACTAGGTGCCAACCATTGCCATGGCAACTCCAATCAGCAAAAGCTCCCTTTCCCCTATTACAGCGGAGATATGACAGTTTCTCTTTCCTTCTTCCTGCCCTTCTTGCATTGTAATTTTTTCATCTAGTTCCTTTCTCATTTCCTTTTTCTTCATTTCTTATCATCAACTTTCTTTTCCTTTCATTCCAGATCCCTTCTCATTCACAACCATTGATACAAATCTTCAACATAAGTTAAATAAAAACAACTGTATATTAATTTCTGATTAGTTTACAGTATAAAGGGCCTAGGTCAGCATGGTGGTACTTGCCTGGACAGCGCTGCAGGGAGGCATGGCGAACATGGGGACAACTTCAGTTCAACTCAAATGTCTCTCTGGCCTGATCCCGATTCCTAATTTTCTGATCCTTGCTTTTTTCTGGATTCCATTTTAATTCATTTTAGATTATTCCCATGTTGAATACAGAGCATTTATCTGACCTGACAAGGCTGCCCATCCATCCAACATCCATACCCGCTTCCTGTGCAGGGAGTCTATCCTGTCCAATGTTTTCATTGCCAAGGCAGGAAGTAGTGCCCCGTATGCAAGGCAAGCAAGTATAAGTGTGAAGGTCAGGCTTGTGGGTGGGCACGAAGCATGTCTGGCTGTCATGCGGATTCAGTCCCAACCCTGTAAATGATTTAGTGGTTGTATTAACCTTAACCACAATCTTTACCTAGTCTATGTCAACAACGATTCATTTACGGGATTGTTCAGGTGCTGCCGGATGACCGCTGTGATTGGCTCAAAGAAAGGCCAATAAACCAGAGCACATTTTTCTCCACCCCGGAATGTTGTGTGGACTAGCCTGACCTTGCTCCACAGGGCTGTGGTGATATGTCTGGCATTGCGAGACTAATCTTTACCTAGCCCCAGTGTTCCAGTAAGAAGTGGGCACAGTAGCTAATGCTATCCGGTCTTAAAGTCGTGTGGATTCAACTAGGGAAGATGTGTCCCCTTTTTTATAAAATGCTTTCCTTCTCTGCAAGATGCAGCATTTGCAATTAAGATATCTCCCTGCCCACGAGGTCCCGTTGCCTCCGAGCTTGCCACTCCATTTTTTTATTGACAGCTCTTTGCTTGTTGCCGGGTGACTTGGGGGAAATTTTGACATGGTTTGATAAAACACAAAAGGATCTGCAAATGGTAAACGATAATTAATAGGGAGACGGGGGTGGAGTGATGTTAGGGTGTTTACCATATAATCAATCATCAATTTAAATGATTATCAGATGATTGTTTGCAACTTAAAAATTCTTGTCAAATTACAATATAGAGCAGATTGCTTTCAACTTCAGTCAAACCCTGGTTTGACTTTTTTATAGTGAAGCTTTTAAAGATATAGTAAAAGTAATATGTGTTACAGTAGTCCAACTATTGGGAGTACTACTGGATATACTGCATTGGAGCAAAGTTACCCTTCACAACAAACGCTTGATCCCCTCCCATCCCCCCCCCCCCCTCCCCCTCCATTGACTGGCCTTTGAATGGACCATTTAGGTTCCATTCACATCAAAGAACCCCTCAGACACTTAATGGTGTCATTGTTGTTTCCTCTTCAAAAGAAACAAAGGTGTGAGGCGGAGAAAGAGAAGGAAAGGGAAAGGAAGCTAATGTTCTACTGTCTCTTACACACACACACACACTCACACACTGCCAGAGAAAAACGTTGAGTCTAGCATTGACTCTTCAAATCATAGTTTTTAAAGCAGTTGAAATATTCAGCTAATTGGGTGATACGTCCGCTTTTTCCAAAACAACTTTTTAAAGAACTTTCTTCACACAAATGAAATTATCTTCATTAAAGATGGCTGCTGTGTTAGCAGCTACTGAACTGCATCTGAGTTAACCCAGGCTTGTCACTATAAAACCACACACTGTTCTTTTACAGATGGACACACACACACACACACATGCTAGTGGCAACGCCTATAGGAGCTCAGCATTAAAATGATGTAGCAGCTTGAGCTTTATGCAGCAACTGTGATGTTAAAGCATCCGAGCAAAACAAACAAGGAGTGAAAGAATCACAGCTCTGTTTATTAGAACAACTATTCAAATGAAACACCTGTTTTGAACGTTTTTATAAGATGACTCTGAATTGTCTGGAATGTGGCAATTTCCTATCAAAAATAAATCAGCTAGGGCATTTGCCAGTTCTTTATACATAAAATAAAAATCATGCTGAATAAGGTGATGAGCTGTTATATAAATGCACCTATCTGAGGAGTGGTATTGGTAATTAAAGATGGAAATAAAGGCATATAAAACATTCACCCTTGACTCACAAACTCCACGCTTCTCATTCTGATAGTATCCCCCCAGAAATTGTATCTTCTTTCGATAAGTCTGCTTTGAAGATCAGAAAAGTGAATACTAGGTCAGCCAATCAGTGTGAGCTGCCCGAGGAGACTCAATAATGGACTAATTAATTGATAACTCATTAGGAAACAATACTATTATTTCACTAGACTTTTGACCTCGGGGTAGATACCCATTATGTCAATTTAATGTCTTCCCTGTCAGATTTAGCCCAGCGTAAAGTTCATTAAGCTCTATTGGCATTAGATATATGTGTGTGTGTGTGTATATAATAGGCCAAACACTCAAACATAATGTGACATTTAACACAGCTGCTTTATAAGTGATGTGCTAAATAACTCGTTATTAACGTTTTGTGATGGTTGACGGTACATCCAGACTTAGCAGAGCTGCAGGGAGTGGAAATGCACTAAGAAGTACTGGAATGTGCTATAGGGGGACATTTCTCTACAGTTATGCCGAGGTGGGTACGTATCAAGGAGCCAAGGAGAAATGTTTGTCATTAGGTTAACAATGACTAGCCACGTCTAATATTGGACATTGGGCTAATATACTGATATTAGAGTGAGATATCCCTGACACAATAACACACATAACAATTGTTCTTGCATCCTTATATCAGATGGGATTTATACAGAGTTTAAAGAAAGAATGACAAGTCAGAAGGTTGGGCCCTCTAATTATATTTTATAATTAAGGGCTGCAGTATTTAGGCAGACACTGGTTCTGCTGATGTGGTTACAAAACAACTTCACTTATAAAGCTTTCCTTTTGACTTAACAAAGCTCCACTTTAGAAGCACATGTCTTTTTATTTTGAATCTTCCTGCCAATTAAAGTTAATAAAAAATGAATAAGGCTGTTAAATCAAGAATTTAATTTTTGTTTTGTTTTTACGACATACTCATCACCAATTTGTCCCTCTTGACTCTTAATTTGAGCTTTTATTTTATTGAAATGCAGGGTCACTGAGCTTTTAAGATGCTGAAAAGCTGATATTCTCAGTAGGAACAGGAAAGAAAGGAAAAAAGCCTCTTATTGTGAACATTTACCCAGAAAAACAAAAATGGCTTTCCAGCACTGGGCTATATATTAATGCTAAAATACTTCAGATGGAAATTTAAAATACACAACCACGAGCTTATTTAGGTCAGAGCCAAACATGAGTCAATTCTGGTTTGGCAGGACAGCAGTTACATGTTTGATTTATCATCATGGCAGCAAACCCTTGACAGTGTTGCCTCTCTGTAATTAATACGGTATAAAACATTAACCATGTACCCACAGTGAGCACATAAAGTTGCCTCGTTCAGTCCGAAGCACCGGGTCAGGTTCATCTGGAACTCTTCTATCCAGTCTGTCAGTGTCACATTTTCAAAAGATAAGATGGTATTTATTTAATGTCTTGCAGAGTTCTACTCCACTGAGTAGGTGTAATGGCATTAATCCTGGAGTGGGTGGGAAAATTGCAAGATGGGAAAAAAAATCTTCTCACGCCAACTGTAAATAAGAAGTTCTAGAATTTTTACTTTGTGAAAGCTAAGTACATGTTTCCTCCAAGGGGTGCACTGAAATGTTACTGAACACACACACACACACACTAGCATGTGGGTAGCAAAAAAAAGGTTAACTCTAAAATGTGGACTCCCTCAGACCCAGACATGGAGAGCTGAAGCGACCGCAGCGCCAAGGACTTTGGCTTGACTTTGCAGCAGAGTTTTGGGGCTTTTGGGTCCGGATGCGTCTCGCTGTACATGGTGTGAGCAGAAAAGACCAGATGCTGTCTCCAACCACGACTGCGCAGGTAAAGAGATTAATTAATCTGACTGGCTTGTTTTTTTGGCAAATACTCTATTTGTTGCTGTGACTCAATTCAGCTAATTAATTAGTGACGATGCAATTTAAATACAGACCGTCTCTACCAGGCGTCTCCTTTAGCACCTGGCTGTTGATAACATAGGAGGGCCTTGCAGAGGTGACAGAACAGAGCCCTGCTGATGACCTGAAATGTGAATTGAGCAATGATTTGCTGCCATTTAATTGGATGAGCAAATTAAACTTGCTGCATTATGTTGTGCTGATCTTGAGCTGCGGATTCCGGTATTCTCTTTATCCTGATCCTGACCTAAGATCCTGTTTATCCTGATCCCAGTGAAGCTCAGGCTGCAGAATCAGCACTGATAGGCAAACGTTAAGAAGATGTAAAATGACCTATTCCCCTCCTCTGATAAACTTGTTTGTTGTGTTCGCCCTGTCAGCAATACATCATCATCCATCTTCACTTTGGTCGAGCTTGGCTTCACCTCACGTGGGGGCGTGTTCGATAACGTCTCGCAATCTCCTTCTTATCGCTATCTTAATTCCAACCAGCATGGTCCACCTTTTTAGATAGCTGCATACCAAACATACCGCGTGTCACCCTTCTCTCCGGCGTGGCAGTGGGAGCCGAGGCTCAGCCGAGCTTGATAAACACTGACAGTTGAGGCGAGGTATTTCTGTGACTGACGGTTATTGACTCGGCGATATGGTGATTTGTTTCTGCGCTGTGGCACAATTGATTAGCCATAAGGAAACTCAGGAGACGTTATTGGATTACTATTCGGAAAGATTGAGTGTCAGTCTCCATCGGATTCCAGATCTCATCCATCTCTCTTTCTCTCTTCAGAATATATTAGTCATTTTCAATAATGGCAGGCTGACATGGAGGCTTCTCCTGTCTTCTATTTGATATTCTATATCCATGGCTAAACAATGATGGATCCTTGTCTTGTTTACCTGTCGGCCTATTCCGTCTTTCTTTCTTCCTGTCTGTCTGTGTGCTTGCTGGTTTTAGTCTCTCATCCCGTATGCACTGAAATTAAGGGAGCACTCCATCGACTTTACACAGAAAGATCAGTTTACTTTTGAGGACTGCTACTCTGCTTCTGATAATAGTTGTGTAGAGTCTTCTGTGGTTCTGAAGGGAGATTTCTGAAGTCAATACAAAAATAAGCCCTGATGATGTCATGAGGGTTACGTGGCTTCAGTTTAGAGACTTCAAAATCCTAAATGGAAAATCATGTGTCACAAATTGGAAAAATGTCCTTGCTACAGAGTTGAGATCCAGTGTTTTTAGACCTTTTTAACTATGCTACAATTTTGGTCATTCTTGTTCTGATGGGTCACTCGCAATTCCCCCAACTTACTGAATTTGCTTTATTAATATCTCTTTAACCCCTAAAACCTCACTGACCTGCTGGAATTAACTAAGGATTTACATATCATATAAACCTTTTACTTTTTACATAAAAAAGACATGTAGATTAAAAAAATAGCCATATAAAAACAAAAAAGATGTAATGTGCTGTTCAGTCTTTGTAGAAGCAGTTTTTGGAGATTGCTGACTTTTATACAATGCCAAATATTTCCTATTAGATATATCCAGTGATGACACTGTCGTATGTCCACAATTGGTATTGTGCCAACATTTGGCTTGTGTCTTAATACTTTTTATTATCACACTGTACTTGACGGAATAGTGACTGTATTCTGAGTGAAAACATCATACTGGTCTGATAGCGTTAACAGATCTAGATGAGATGGATGGACAATATGAATGTGACGTTGTCTGACAGGGTGGGACTCGAGTGATTTGATTTTTCCAACATTAAATCAACTTTAGGGAAAAAAAAGGCAAAACTGTCTGTTTGATGGGGTTAAATGCCAGTGTGACTCTATCACGTCTTAAGACAAAGAGACGGTCCACATTGCTTCCAAAGGTGCATATCAAGGTCAGTGTGTGTGTGTGTGTGTGTGTGTGTGTGTGTGTGTGTGTGTGTGTGTGTGTGTGTGTGTGTGTGTGTGTGTGTGTCTGTACACAGGGCATTCACTTACATGACTGACACAGATGTTACCTTTGTGGTCAGAAGGCTGTAAGTCAATTAGGTTTTGCTAATGGGGCAGAGTGCTTAGCTGTCTCCAACATGAACACACACACGCACACACACATGATATTGATGAGATTACCATGGTAATGTGAATGCACCAGGGTTAAACCACATTAAGGGAGCCGCCTTTCTCAAAGATCCCCTTTTTTATATTGTCAGCCATCTTATCCTAAGTGCCCTCTCTGCTTCTTTCTGTTTATGTGACTTTTCCTTTTTTGCCTACCCCTCACTTCCTTTTTCTTCATCCCCTTTCTCCCTCAGCAGATGTGGAGTGAATCTCCCTTTATGTTTCAAACTTCCTTAACCCATCTGTCTCCTCAATTCTGTTGTTGTCTCTCTCACTCCTTCTCTCTCTCTCTCTCTCTTTTTAATTGAACGACTCAGTGGCATTCTTCTTCAGAAACACATACAAATGTTTAATGTATTTCTTCCTCTTCCCATCCTACTTAGTTTTTATCATTTTTGACGGATGTCATGACTCATGAAAAGACCAAAACCAACAGTAAATCCATTACATACCCCATATGTAGCCAAAGCCTGATGTATCTTAGTCCTCTGTGCCATAGAGCTCTACTGTTCCAAAAACTTCTAAAAATGTTCCATTATTCAAATGAAAACAGACACTGTAGTTTCAACGTGGCATCGGGACGTTGCGTAAAAATATACACGCCGAGTGTCTTAAGCAAAGTGGCGAGTTACCTTTACACGTTTTGAGCTGTCCGCATGGATGTCCTCGCTGTATATAACGGGCGTAAACATACACACCACTTGCTGTGTTAGCGCAAGAAGAAAGCGACGGTTGAGTTTAGGAAACGTGACACGGGGGACACGATCCCTGGTGTCCTGGGTGAAAGTCCTGTGTTTTACCCATCCGCCACAACCAACCTCTCTACGAGGATTTTCGCCCTTTCATTCTACTCTCTACTGCGTAAATTCACACGCTATCGCATGGTAATGTAAGTCAATGGAGGCCAAACGCCGTTGATAAACACACTGAATAGGGAGTATGCATCTTGATAACACGCCACTAATGGCGCATGGCACATACATATGCCATTTCAGTCTGAAGTGCCTTACTTACGATACCAGTTTCTTCTTATTGTGGCAGCAGCGGACAAAGCTGCAGCTCCTAGCCGTGCAACACTTTAAACATCTCCCACCAACAACAAAAAACTCCCTCTCTCATTAGCATGCACTTGTCCTCCAGTGTTTCTATCCCCGGTTTGTCAAGCGCTGATCTTTCCTTCGGAGGGCGAGTGATAAAGGCCCCGCCGAGTAAACAAGCCGTGGAGAATGGCCTCTTGTCTTTGTATTATTGCCTCCTAATGCAGCACTCATTCCTGCCGTGATGGAGTGGGGTTGGAACCTACAAACACCATATGGGGGGGCACTGTTATAGACCCCCCCCCCCCCCCCCCCCCCC
>NC_048430.1:6407672-6414926 GCF_013103735.1 Etheostoma cragini
CCCCCCCCCCCCCCCCTTCTCTCTTTCTCTCCCCCTGGTCTCCAGACTAAAAGGAAGGGTGGGGGGTTTTGGAGGAAAAGGGGTGGCGAAGGTCACTTTGATGTGACTATAAAGACACACAGCAGGCCAGTGGAAAGAGATGAAAGAGACGAAGCAGAAGTAAAATGGATCCTGGTGGAACAGCAAAGGAAGAGGAGATGCATTCTCTCGTCTCCTCTGCAAAATACAGAGGATAATGATGCTGTATCATAAACAAGAGGTGGCCGGGGAATAGAGGAGGCATCTTGCAATTAAAGTGAGCAAACAACATTTTTTGAACCGAGCTGACAACAACAAGCTGTGGGGTAGATGCACAGTAGTGCAGCCATCTTGCATGTGAAACTAGCAAAGCTGAATCCAAAACAGCAACTTATTAAGCATGTTTTAGTAATTACCATTCATCAAAATAGGGACTTTGGAACATGCTGATCAGCCACTGTGACTTATTTACTGAATGATTAACAAATTCTGCCGGATTTTAACCACACTCTGAGATGCCCTGAATATGCCACGATTAAGCAAATTAGATTTGTCTAGATAGCTGTCATAAGTCCAGTTTGCCTGCATGTTGATCTTAATATCTTAATCTTTTTAATGTATGCATAATCTAACATCAAGTTTTTTAATATTTACACCATGTTCCTAAAGATTGCCTGGAGTCTGGTTTCCTCACCACCTTGGCTTGATGCAGTTGCCTGCCCCCATTAGGCTCAGTTGTGTACTGCAAATGAATCATCCTTTACTGTAGTGTCTGTATGTCAATGGGAATGACTCCAGACTGCACTCAGTATTTTGTCATCTCTATTGCCTGACAAACTGATCTTAGCAACCACAAGATTAAGTACTTTAGAGCCTACAACAACAATGGACACCGGATCGGGAATTCTCGTGTTTCTGTGTGTCTCTTTAAATCAAAACACTGCATTTCTACACTGCTCTGCTTTGAGCTTTCCTCTCTGTCTACTGTGCGTGCCGTTTCTAACTGCAGCTGAAAGTGTTTTGATGATTGAGCTGTTTTTGGTATTGAAGGTAGCACATACAGAAGCACACATACACACAGAGGGAGAAAGAGGAGTGGTGGTGAGACAGCAGCCAGACACCAGATGTTTCCTTACAATCCAACCAGCCAGCCAGCACAGCAGAAGCAAGATTAGTGTATGCAGTACAGTGGGTTTTGTGTGTGTGTGTGTGTGTGTGTGTGTGTGTGTGTGTGTAATTATTACCCTGGTCAGGGCATGCCCATAGCCTGGGTGGCCCATCAGGAATTCAACAGTGGCAGTAAGTTTAGCAATAGCACAAGATGTGAGAGATGTGTGCCTCCTAGTGAAAAGATGGAGATCCTTTAAATTCAGTGGAGGAATTGGTGTTGGGAGTATTTGTAAATTGTGTGTGTGTGTGTGTGTGTGTGTGTGTGTGTGTGTGTGTGTGCATGCACTAAGATAAAGATCAGATAAAACTTTAATGATCCCTAGGGAAAACTGGGTCACTGCAGCAGCAAAGAAAAGTGTGAAGATAAAAATACAACAAATAGAACAGTTTGAAGATTAAAGATGCTGTGTGTGTGAGAGAGTGAGTGAGATCATTTCCTAATTCATTTACCTAAAACTGGTTGGAAAGCTCAGATGTTGCTAGCTGAGGTGTCACTCCAATGAATACCAAAGCAGATCACAAAACTCCCTCTTTAACCCTTGATGGGCTCACAATGCCCCTGTTCCTCACTCGAGATGCTGATAGGGTCAACTCGAGGCTATCTCTAGCTTATCTCCTGGAGATGAAGAGAAGAAAGCTGAAGGCTTCGACTGGGATCACTCAGCCTCTCTAAAAGACGGTCGACTTTCACACAGTTTTCTCCTTTAAACCTACAGCCGACTGGCTGGCGAAAACTGATGGGGGGTGGGGGTGTTGAGAGAGTGAAGTGTGTGTGTGTGTTTGTGAGAGAGAGAGAGTGACAGAGGGAAGAGGGAGAGTTATCAGTCATCCTGTCAGTCTCCGGGGTTGGTTGTGATAAGGGAGGTAGTACGGCAGCGGTTGGTCGGTCTCTCTCTCTCGCTCGCTCTCTCTCTCTCTCTCTCTCTCATTCAATTCAAATTGCTCTATTGGCATGAATGTCAAAAAATAACAGTATTGCCAAAGCATCAGGAATAATAATGTGAGTAGAAATCCATTCATACAATTTATTGAGTAAACTAAAATATATACATACACATAAAACTCAGTCACTCAAACACACAACAAGTGAGAAAGACCCTGTTGTGTTCCCCTCCACCACCCATGAGTGAACACAGTGCAGGTGTGCCGAGGTGAAGAGTCGGACTGTTTGGCAGCCATCTGTTGACTGTGTTTTGGGAGATGACAGTGGGGACACAGATAAGACCTGGGGTGAAATACATTAGAAAAGAGCTTCACATATTGCAGCTGCACTTTGCTGCTGTGGTACTTAAACAGCCTCTGACACAGTAATGCATGGGCCTTTTGGCTTTTTCTAAGCTTGTGAGGATATGAGTTCAATTTACTCTATTTTGCTCCTTTCTATTGGAGCTTTATTTATACATATATATAGTGATAGCCAACAACTGAGTGTGTGTCAACTTCAGAAACACATTCAATCAATGGAAAATCGAGAAAAAAGGCATCAGAGTATCACCCAATTGTACTGTATGTATGAAGGCTACAGAATATGTATTCCCCTGTGGGATCAATACAAACATGTTCCACCCTCAACATTCCCTCTCTATCTCTCTCTTTCTCAGGTTCTCTTGTGGACTGTTGCCCTCCATTAGCTGTGCGTTGACCCAATATTTTGGGGGTTGAAAGCTGTTGGTGGGGGCAGCTATGTTGACAAATGGGAGAGAGGAGTATCAAATGACCCCTGTGGGCTGGGAGGGGGGAACAGACCAGAGCAAGAAGTGACCCAGTGTTACTTGAAGGTTTTTATATTGGCTATGTTTATTCTCTCTCTCTCTCTTTATCTCTCTCCATCTCTGTGAAAGGGTCATCACTGGGGTTAAATGAAGATCACCCACTGGCCGTGAAAAAGACTTTTATCAATAACTACGCTTTCTCATTAATAAACACATAGAGCACACTCGTGGCACGGAAAAAAAGTACATGCCTAAACAACTCCACAATATAGCTAATTAGCACATGGCAAAGTGATTCGAGCCAGTGTGGACCCCCCGCCCAGAGGCTCAGATTAGCCAATCACAATCACATCTGACAACCGCCGCACCCTCTGGCTAGAGAGGGTCTTAAAAATGACTGGGGGGCTGTAAGATAGCTGGAAGTTGATGGCATCTAGTGAACCTGGGGGGTGTAAAGCAGCGGGGGATGACAGTTGATTGAGGTGACAGACAGACAGACAGACAGACAGGCAGGCAGTGACACCCAGACCTGTCAGACAACTTTCCGTCAAGGGCATAAGGGTCTTTTGTTGACTTTGTTTACAGCAGAGGACTGTCACGGGACAGTAAGGCAAGATGATGATGACTGTGACAACATATTTCTTTTCTGTTTACCACCATCAGCAAATCTATGTTTTAGAAAGTACCAACACGCCTCATGCTCAACATGCACCTATACATACCTATAAGGAGTCAAAGCTCAAACCAGAAGGTGCACAGTATGTTACATTGCACCCGAAATTGTGTCCTGACCTCTTGGAATGCACCTAGCTGTTCCAAATAAAGATGCCAGCGAGGCTACATGCTGAACCTCATTATACAGCCAGTCCTCAGCCAGTCCATTACATTACACAGTAACACAAGCCATAGGCAGGGCACATGGGCTGGGAGCTGGAGAGGCCTTTCTCAGCAGATTATTTTGGGCTCACTACTGTGTCATTATATGCCTCCCCGCTCTGTATTTAGGCCTGTTGATTGCAGGGCAGAGATTGGGCATGGCTGATGGCTGAGGTGGGCTCTCCCTCCATTGAGTTGAGGGCTTTGACATTGGCTTGGTCGTTTTGATGTGTTTAGTGGTGAAAGGCAGCCTTGTGCCTAACCCTAACCCTGTGCAACCACCCCTTCCCCAGTAATAGATAGTCTCCTCCCTGCCTCACTCCTACTGGGATTTTCTATTCCTCATCAAAACCCTCTGTTCCTTTTGAAAACAGCCCCGGGTGAAGTTCTGCACCCTGGTTTACCATCACAATATGTCTTATCTGGGCTTTATCTGTGGGAGAGTTCATATATATGTGTGTGTGTGTGTGTGTGTGTGTGTGTGTGTGTGTGTGTGTGTGTGTGTGTGTGTGTGTGTGTGTGTGTGTGTGTGTGTGTGTGTGTGTGTGTGTGTGTGTGTCGCGCTCTCTCTCTCCAATTCCCTATAATCAGCGACCAACGGGAGGGGGCGGAGCCCAAGCGCCGTGACTGTAACGCGATAGCTGCTCAGCTCAAAAGCTTGATCACTCTCACACGAACTACACACACTTCCCAGACACATCCACAGGACACACGCCGGTGTCGGAGCTGAGCGAGAAAGGCACACAGGAGAACGGAGCGGTGCCGCAGGAGGTGGCACGACATGAAAGGTCTTTTTGGAGAGCAAGAGCGTAACACCTTTTATAATTTATTATTCTCTGAGTTTTGCGCTGCATTAAAAAGCAGCTTCTGACACTCGGACTGAGGCTTCCAGGGCTTTGAGATCTGTTACTGTGGACTTTATACATTGCTACTGCCAAGCCCGTACAAGAGAACCAACCCTCGTGTGCGCAAAATACGCGGGGACGGGGTGAGAGATACGGGGACTGAGAGCCTCTCGGTCGGGACTTGAAGCACCCTGGAGCCGCTGTTTCTGGAGCGCAGATACCGCAGGAAGCCTCCCAGCTGCGGGGCGCACGCAGTATTGATCAAGGAGTTTGTTTGTTCACTATTTTGTTGGACGAGGTTTAGTGGCATCCGCTAAATGGACAGAAATAAAAGACAAAAGGCTGCGAAAATATACATCTTTAAATTTCTCCAATAACATGTAGTTGGCATAGTTTCCTCCATCAATGGTTAAATAAAAGTGGGATTATTCCTGAAGTGGTCGAATTGTGACTGCTGCCAGCGCTTTTTAGGTTTTACGGGGGTGTGGATTTTTTTTTTTTTTTTAAACGGACAGCACAATTTGTATTCTGCGAGGTGGGAACACTAGAAACTTAAAGCTCTCCACGAGTTTCTGCATCCCTCAAGATGGATTTTGAGCCCTCGCTGATTGGATTTTTAATGGCAATGTGTCATCTGGCATTGAGAGTCAGAGGAGATGATGGTGAGTTTCACTTACTTCTTTGATTTTGACGCATCAAAACAGATGGGGAAGAAACAATCTTCTGAATCACAGAAGCATGCATGTAGTGCAAACATGGCATTTAGTTCAATCTGCTGTGCCATACCTACAATTTTAAAATGATTTATCAAGAGATCCTTGTCATGCGTTTCGTATTGTTTCAATACACATACGCGTCTGGTATGATAGCTATTGTGTTATAACCAGACCCATGTGTTCCTGGTCTCTTGGAGTTTTCTTTCCCTTAATTATGGGATACATTGAGAAAAGTCTGAGGATTTTTATATGTATGTATGTATGTATGTATGTATGTATATACACCTAATGTGTAAGTTTAATTAGAATCATGATGTCTTTAAATTGAAGTCAGTCTAATACAGCTCTGCCCTGTACACTAGCCAGCTGTGACACATTTAAAACTAAAGAACTTGGATCCTTTCATCAAATATTTAGAAGATCGGAAACAGTTATCTGTCCCAGCTCATGTGGTAGCCGGGTAGAGCCTCCCATCAGCTCACAGGTCTGTGAATGAGCTGATTATATGCATGAAGCTTTTGGAAATTCAAACACATTGTTTATCCTTGTTTTCCTTTGGCTTAATTATTCATCAAGGGAAATAAGCAAACCCTTGTCTTGATTGAAATGGTATTTCACATCCGGATGAAAACCGGTGTTAGGCGTAGGTCTGGACCATGACCTGCTATTTTATCCATTCGCGGGTGTCCCAAGAAACCGTGCGTAAAAGCTACACTGTCATCGTAGGATTCAACTAATAGGACTGTAATCCTCACCATTGTAATTACTATCATTATCACCAGCCACCACAGTCTCTCTCTCCTTTATTATCTCCTCGTGCTCTTAGGGGTTGTCTGTGCAGCGTAAAGCTGCTGGTGGCTGAGCGCCGGGCAGCTCCAGGCGGCGGCGCACCGTCACCTCCATATGCGCTCTCAGCAATCAAATAACAATAAGCAGGGAGGTTACAGTGCAGGATGAGCTGCAGAATAGCAACCCTGCCGCTGCTGGGATTCGGAGTCTTGCTTTAAGGCACTTAACCAAGGTTAATTATTTCCGTAACGCACGGAAACGGCACTGTGTCTACTTGATTTACTACTGAGAGAGCGAAGCTCAGCCATGGAAGCAGCGCCAAATGTATTTAGAATCCTCTTTACTTGTGAATTTGACACCAGGGAGCACAGTGTTCCATCTGGTGACATGATCAAATAATAACAAAAAGGAGCCGTCATTGGCTGTGTCTTCATTATGTCAGCAGAAATGCGCAGGGTGTTGGTGGGAAAGGGTTGTATGTTGGGGCTCAGCCTACACTCAGAAGTGACGCCACTTGCGGGATGACACATGGCCTTTCACTTACGCGCTTTGCCTACTCCGGCATTCTTGTTGCTTTTACGGTGGTTTGACTGCGGGTGTCACGGTTTTATAGTTGTCGATGCGCGTTTTCCCCGTTTGTCGCCAGGTGGGATATGTGCGTAAAAAACGACAATGGTACATACAATTTCCCAATACGTTGTTCTCTGTGCTATAGTGTAACATGCTTGTCCACACAATTTTTATTTATGACAGTTATTTTTTCCAATTATAATACATTGAGTATTCCGAATGAGATGTATAGTTTTATATGCCATTTGGCTGGAGTGCTGTAGTTCCTTTTCACTGTGAGTAGGCGGGGTGATGAGCTGTTCATGATCATATGATGATGACGGCTGAGCCTTTACAACAGCTCCCACTGGTTTGTCTCAAGCTCTGATCACTTCATGTGGGTTCTTCCTCTTGTTAAGGCTTCTTGTTTTAAATAGGACAGCCACTCCAGCCATTTGTGTGTGTGTGTGTGTGTGTGTGTGTGTGTGTGACTGGCTGCCTGTGTACCCCTTGATCAGAGACAGATGTGGGCCTCTTGGCAGCCATCAGGCAAGCAAGAAGCTAGATCCCCCCCCCCCC